>NC_087543.1:149197-245474 GCF_963921805.1 Phalacrocorax carbo | reverse complement strand
CCCCTAAACCCAACACTAACCCCAACCTCAACCTCAAGCCTTACCCCAAAACCCAACCTACCCCAAAACCCAACCCTAACCCCAACCTCGACCCTTACCCCAAAACCCCAACCCTAACCCCAACCTCGACCCTTACCCTAAACCCAACCCTAACCCCAACCTCGACCCTTACCCCAAAATCCAACCCTAACCCCAACCTCGACCCTTACCCCAAAACCCAACCCTAACCCCAACCTCGACCCTTACCCCTAAACCCAACACTAACCCCAACCTCGACCCTTACCCAAAATCCAACCCTAACCCCAACCTCAAGCCTTACCCCAAAATCCAACCCTAACCCCAACATCGACCCTGACCCCAACATCGACCCTGACCCAAAACCCAAACCTAACCCCATTTGCCACCTCAACCCTAACCCCAAAACTCAACCCCAACCCCAAAACCCAGCCCAAACCCCAACCCTAACCCTAAACCCAGCCCTAAACCCAAACCTCAACCCCAACCTCAACCCTAACCCTAATCCCAACCCTAAACCCAGCCCTAAACCCAAACGTTAACCCCAACCTCAACCCTAACCCTAATCCCAACCCTAAACCCAGCCCAAACCCCAACCCCAACCCTAACCCAGCCCTAAACCCCAACCCTAATCCCAACCCTACCCCTAAAGCCTCAACCCCAAACCCAGCCTAAACCTAATCCCCACCCCAAGCCCAGCCTAACCCTAACCTCCACCCAGCCGGCGCCGTCCCTGCCTTGAGCAGGGTCCTGCTCAGGGGGTCTTGCTCGGCCACCTCCCTCCCTGCACCCCCTGCCGAGACCCCCAGCCCCGACCCCGGGCGCCGGCCCCGCTCCCCCCCCCGCCCCCCCCCCGGCCCCCGCTCCCCCCCCCCGCCCCCCCCCCCCGCCCCCCCCCCGAGAGCCTGAAAAAAAGCACCAAAAAAGGAAAAAACGTGGCGAGCGCTGGGAAAGGCCTCCCCGCCCCCCCCCTGCGCCGACCCCAGCCCCGACCCCGACCTTGACCACAGCCCCGTCCTTCACCCCGTGCCCACGCCGCGGCCCCCTGTCCGTCCGTCCGTCCGTCCGTCCGTCCGCCCCCCCCCGCGCATACCGTGGCGGGGAGTGCCCGGACAGGAATTTGGCCCCGACCCAGCCCCGGCCCAGCCCTGACCCCCCTTTCCCACCCCCCCCCCACCGGTTTTCCCACCCCCCCGGTTTTCCCAGGCCCCCCCCCACACTGACCCGGGGGGTCTCCTCCAGACAAGCCCCCCCCCCCCCCGCCCCGTGGGGCTGTTTCGGGAGCCGGTGCCAGGGCTCTTGGCAAGGGCCGAGGGGTTTGGGGTGGGGAAGGAAAAAGGGGGGGGCCCGGGGGGGGTCACGGCTGCTGCAGTGGGCCAGCCAGGCTGGAAAGTTGGCGACAGCCCCGGGGATGTGGGGGGAGCCCCCCCCCACCCCGCCCCCAGGTCCGGAAAGGGGGTCCTGGACCCCCCCCGAGCTGGGGCGCAGCAGGGTGGGGTGGGGTGGGGTGAGCGCTGGGCACCCCCCCCCCCGCGCTCTCGGCAGCACCCGTTGCGTCGCCTTTGGCGCCCGTTGCTGGCACCCCCCGACGCCCTACCCCACCCCTTGGCACCCCCCACGCCTCACCCCACCCCTTGGCACCCCCCGACGCCTCACCCCACCCCTTGGCACCCGCTGCACCTCGCACCACCCAGCAGCACCCCGTTACGCCTCGCGCCCCACGGCGGCACCACCCCGCTGTGTTTTGCAACCCCCCCGCACCCCGCTGGGCCTCGCACCCCCCCCTCTGCACCCCCCCTCTGCACCCCGCACCCCCCCCGCACCCCACTGGGCCCTGCACCCCCCCTCTGCACCCCGCTGGGCCCTGCAACCCCCTCTGCACCCCCCCTCTGCACCCCACACCCCCCCCGCACCCCGCTGGGCCCTGCACCCCCCCTCTGCACCCCGCTGGGCCCTGCACCCCCCCTCTGCACCCCCCCTCTGCACCCCACACCCCCCACGCATCCCTCCCGCACCCCGCTGGGCCCTGCACCCGCCTCTGCACCCCGCACCCCCCCTCTGCACCCCACTGGGCCCTGCACCCCCCCTCTGCACCTCGCACCCCTCCTCTGCACCCCGCAGCGCCTCGTACCCCCCCTCTGCGCCCCCCCCGCACCTCGCACCCCCCCCTCTGCACCCCATTAAACCTGGCACCCCCCTCTGCACCCCACTCTGCTTTGCACCCCCATTTTAGCCCCCCCAACACTTTGCACCCCCCGCCCGCACCCCCCCACTTTCACCCCCAGCAGCCCCCCCAGCAGCCCCCCCACTTCATTCCCCCCCCCGCGCCCCATTTTACGCCCCGTTACCCCCTGCCCGGACCCAGCACCCCACCGTACCCCCCCTCCTCGCGGCCCCCGCGCCCCCCCCAGCCCCGAGCCCGCGGGGGGAGGGCTGGGGGGGGCCCCCCCGTACCCCGAGACACGCGCTGCTTGGCCCCCGAAAGGATCCCGGGGGTGTCGATGATGCTGATGCTCTCCAGCACCTGGTTGGGGAGGTGGGCGCACATGAACCTGCGCGGGAGGAGCCGCGTTAGTGCCCCCCCCGGGACCCCCCCGGACCCCCAACCCCCCCCCCCCCCCGTGGGGCTGCGAGGGGCTCAGCAGGAGCGAGGCGGGGGGAGCGGGTGGGCAGCACCCCCTCGTGTCCAAGGGGTGGGGGTGTGTGTTATTTGGGGGGGGTCCGGGGGGGGTCCGGGGGGGGTTTGGGGGGGTTTGGGGGGGGTTTAGGGGGGGTTGGGGGGGGTTTGGGGGGGCCCCTCCCGGGGGCAGCGCTTCTGCCAGCCCTGACGGCGTCTTTCCGAGGCGGTTCCCGCGGGGGGGGGGGGACACGACACGGGGGGGGGACACGGGGAGGGGGGGGGGGACACGGGGGACTTGGCAGGCTCTGGGGCCACATTCCTGAGGCCTGGCTCATCCCCCCCCCTCCCCCCCGCCCCGGCCAACCCCCCCCTTTCCCAAGGGGTCACCCCAAATGGGACCCTCGCCAGGCACCCGAGCCCCCCCCCCGGGGCTGAGCTGGGGGGGGCGAGGGGGGATTCACCAAAAATACCAAAAAACAGGGAAAAAGCAGAGAAATGGGAGGGTGAGGTGTGGGATGGGGGGGGGTCCCGTTTAGGGGGGGTTCTGCTCCACTGAAGCTCGATTTGGGGGGGCCGGGACCCATTTTAGGGGGGGGTTTTGCTCCATTGAGGCTCAATTTGGGGGTGCCTGTGGGTTGGGAGCCCCTCGGTTTTGCTGCACCGGTGGGGGGGACCCAGTTTAGGGGGGTTTTCCTCCCCAGAGGCTCAATTTGGGGGCACCCATGGGCCGGGACCCCCTTGATTTGGGGGTGTCGGTGGGGTGAGACCCGTTTTAAGGCGGTTTTCCTCCCTGGAGGCTCGATTTGGGGGCGCCCGTCGGTTGGGACGCCCTCGATTTGGGGGTGTCGGTGGGGTGGGACCCATTTTAGGGGGGTTTTCCTCCCCGGAGGCTCAATTTGGGGGCACCCATGGGCCGGGACCCCCTTGATTTGGGAGTGTCCGTGGGGTGGGACCCATTTTAGGGGGGTTCTTCCTCCCCCAGAGGCTCGATTCGGGGGCGCCCGTTGGTCGGGACCCCCTTGATTTGGGGGTGTCGGTAGGGTGGGACCCATTTTAGGGGGGGGTTTTCCTCCCCGGAGGCTCAATTTGGGGGCACCCATGGGCCGGGACCCCCTCGATTTGGGGGCGTTCGTGGGGTGGGACCCATTTTAGGGGGGGTTTTCCTCCCCAGAGGCTCAAATTGGGGGCACCCATGGGCCGGGACCCCCTTGATTTGGGGGTGTCGGTGGGGTGGGACCCATTTTAGGGGGGGTTTTCCTCCCCAGAGGCTCAAATTGGGGGCACCCATGGGCCGGGACCCCCTTGATTTGGGGGTGTCGGTGGGGTGGGACCCATTTTAGGGGGGGGTTTCCTCCCCAGAGGCTCAAATTGGGGGCACCCATGGGCCGGGACCCCCTTGATTTGGGGGTGTCGGTGGGGTGGGACCCATTTTAGGGGGGGGTTTCCTCCCCAGAGGCTCAAATTGGGGGCACCCATGGGCCGGGACCCCCTTGATTTGGGGGTGTCCGTGGGGTGGGACCCATTTTAGGGCGGTTTTTCCTCCCCCGGAGGCTCGATTCGGGGGCGCCCGTTGGTCGGGACCCCCTCAATTCGGGGGGCGCCGGGTCGGGCCCGGGCAGGCCGGGAGGAGGGCGGGCGGGTGGGTGGGTGACGCGTGAGCACCCCACCTGTTTTTGGGGGGGGGGGGGGGTCCCCACTCACCGGTTGAGGAAGGTGTTCCCGAAGGGGTTGAGTTTGCGGAAGGGCTTCTTGGGGTCGACGATGAGGGCGTTGCCGGGGGTCACCCCCTCGCTCTCCCCGTGCATGATGGCCACGAAGGAGTCGGTGGTGGGCTCGGGCCCGATGCGGCCCCCCGGGATGTCTTGCTCCAGCAGGTACCGGATGAAGGTGGTCTTCCCAGTGGAATATTGCCCGGCCACCAGCACCATGGGCTTCGTGTCAAAATCGGCCTCTTCCAGCGCCGGCGAGTGGAAATCGTGGAATCGGTAAAATTCTTCCACCGGGAGAAGTTTTTTCTTGTAGAGGGTCTTGAGCCCCTCAGTGACGGTGCGGACCACCTCGGGGCTCTTCTTCTCCTGCTTCCGCAGCCAGCTGAACATCTTGGCGGGGGTTTGGGGGGGATTTGGGGGGCTGGAGGGGGGTTTGGGGGGATTTGGGGGCTGTAAGGGGGGTTTGGGGGGCTGTAAGGGGGATTTGGGGGGGATTTGGGGGCTGTAAGGGGGATTTGGGGGCTGTAAGGGGGATTTGGGGGGGATTTGGGGGCTGTAAGGGGGGGTTTGGGGGGATTTGGGGGGCTGTAGGGGGCTGTAGGGGAGGTTTGGGGGGGATTTGGGGGGCTGTTGGGGGGGTTTGGGGGGCTGTAAGGGGGATTTGGGGGGGATTTGGGGGGCTGTAGGGGGGGGTTGGGGGGCTGTAAGGGGGATTTGGGGGGCTGTAGGGGGGGCTTGGGGGGCTGTAGGGGTTTGGGGGGATTTGGGGGGCTGTGGGGAGGGTTTGGGAGGGGGTTTGGGGGGGGCTGAGAGGGGGCTGTGGGGAGGGTTTGGGGCGCTCGGCACAAGCAGCACCCCCAAATGGGGGTCCCGCGGGGGGGGGAAGGGGAGGGGGGGGCTCAGCTGGAGGGCTCAGCCATGGGGTGACGCGATGGGGTGCTCGGCGGGACCCCCCCGCCCCGCCCCCGGCCCGTCCCGGGCCTCCTCAGCGGGGAAAAAACGCTGCGAAAAGAAGCCAAAAAAAGAGGTTTTTTGAGTTGGGTTTTTTTTTTTGCCTTCCCGGGGGTTTCTCCTCTTCGAGCGGCAAAACGGCCTTTTTCCCCCCAAAAAGAGAGCGGCGGGGGGGGTCGCGGGGTCCGGGGGGGTTCGGCGCCGCTGCCCGGAGCGGTT
This sequence comes from Phalacrocorax carbo, assembly GCF_963921805.1. Lineage (NCBI taxonomy): Eukaryota > Metazoa > Chordata > Aves > Suliformes > Phalacrocoracidae > Phalacrocorax > Phalacrocorax carbo. The sequence continues at coordinate 239,960 of NC_087543.1, read as the reverse complement.
TGGTTCTTCTCTTCTTTTTTTTTTTTCCCCTTTTTCGTCTTTTTTCTTGTTTAATTCGGGCAGAAAAATCCCGGCGGGCGACGCCGAAGGTCCCGGCGAAGACGGGGAAAAGGGCTGGGGGGGGGGGATTAGCGTGAAATAAGGGGGGGGGGCTGGGGGTGGGGCTGGGGGAGGGGCTGGGGAGGGGCTGGGGAGGGGCTGGGGAGGGGCTGGGGAGGGGCGGGGCCGGGCTGGGGGTGGGGCCGGGGGGTGCGGGGGAGCCAAAAAGGCATAAACCAACCCCAAACTGAAGTGAGCAAAGCGGCGCGGGGGGGAGGGGCCGGGGGGGGGGGTCGCGACGGCGCAGGCTGAGCCCGCGGGGGGGCGAGGACCCCCCCCCCAAACCCCCGGTGCGACCCCGAACCCCCCCCCAAACCCTGGGTGCGACCCCCAGCCCCCAGCCCCAATCCCGTGTCACACCCCCACCCCCAGCCCCAATTCCATCTCACCCCCCCAGCCCCCAGCCCCAATTCCATCTCACGCCCCCACCCCCAGCCCCAATTCCATCTCACACCCCCACCCCCAGCCCCAATCCCGTGTCACACCCCCACCCCCAGCCCCAATTCCATCTCACCCCCCCAGCCCCCAGCCCCAATTCCGTGTCACACCCCCACCCCCAGCCCCAATCCCGTGTCACACCCCCACCCCCAGCCCCAATTCCATCTCACGCCCCCACCCCCAGCCCCAATTCCATCTCACACCCCCACCCCCAGCCCCAATTCCGTGTCACACCCCCAGCCCCCAGCCCCAATTCCGTGTCACACCCCCACCCCCAGCCCCAATTCCGTGTCACACCCCCAGCCCCCAGCCCCAATTCCGTGTCACCCCCCCAGCCCCCAGCCCCAATTCCGTGTCACACCCCCAGCCCCCAGCCCCAATTCCATCTCACGCCCCCACCCCCAGCCCCAATTCCATCTCACACCCCCACCCCCAGCCCCAATTCCGTGTCACACCCCCAGCCCCCAGCCCCAATTCCGTGTCACACCCCCAGCCCCCAGCCCCAATTCCATCTCACACCCCCACCCCCAGCCCCAATTCCGTGTCACACCCCCAGCCCCCAGCCCCAATTCCGTGTCACGCCCCCAGCCCCCAGCCCCAATTCCATCTCACGCCCCCACCCCCAGCCCCAATTCCATCTCACGCCCCCACCCCCAGCCCCAATTCCGTGTCACACCCCCAGCCCCCAGCCCCAATTCCGTGTCACACCCCCAGCCCCCAGCCCCAATTCCATCTCACACCCCCAGCCCCCAGCCCCAATTCCGTGTCACACCCCCAGCCCCCAGCCCCAATTCCGTGTCACACCCCCAGCCCCCAGCCCCAATTCCATCTCACGCCCCCACCCCCAGCCCCAATTCCATCTCACGCCCCCAGCCCCCAGCCCCAATTCCGTGTCACACCCCCACCCCCAGCCCCAATTCCGTGTCACACCCCCAGCCCCCAGCCCCAATTCCGTGTCACACCCCCACCCCCAGCCCCAATTCCGTGTCACAACCCCCAGCCCCCAGCCCCAATTCCATCTCACACCCCCACCCCCAGCCCCAATTCCATCTCACGCCCCCAGCCCCCAGCCCCAATTCCATCTCACACCCCCACCCCCAGCCCCAATTCCGTGTCACACCCCCAGCCCCCAGCCCCAATTCCATCTCACGCCCCCACCCCCAGCCCCAATTCCATCTCACGCCCCCAGCCCCCAGCCCCAATTCCGTGTCACACCCCCACCCCCAGCCCCAATTCCGTGTCACACCCCCAGCCCCCAGCCCCAATTCCATCTCACGCCCCCAGCCCCCAGCCCCAATTCCGTCTCACGCCCCCACCCCCAGCCCCAATTCCATCTCACGCCCCCAGCCCCCAGCCCCAATTCCGTGTCACACCCCCACCCCCAGCCCCCAGCCCCAATTCCATCTCACGCCCCCAGCCCCCAGCCCCAATTCCGTCTCACGCCCCCACCCCCAGCCCCAATTCCATCTCACGCCCCCACCCCCAGCCCCAATTCCATCTCACGCCCCCAGCCCCCAGCCCCAATTCCGTGTCACACCCCCAGCCCCCAGCCCCAATTCCATCTCACACCCCCACCCCCAGCCCCAATTCCGTGTCACACCCCCAGCCCCCAGCCCCAATTCCGTGTCACACCCCCAGCCCCCAGCCCCAATTCCGTGTCACACCCCCACCCCCAGCCCCAATTCCATCTCACACCCCCACCCCCAGCCCCAATTCCGTGTCACACCCCCAGCCCCCAGCCCCAATTCCGTGTCACACCCCCACCCCCAGCCCCAATTCCGTGTCACACCCCCAGCCCCCAGCCCCAATTCCGTGTCACACCCCCAGCCCCCAGCCCCAATTCCATCTCACACCCCCACCCCCAGCCCCAATTCCGTGTCACACCCCCACCCCCAGCCCCAATTCCATCTCATGCCCCCACCCCCAGCCCCAATTCCATCTCACGCCCCCACCCCCAGCCCCAATTCCATCTCACACCCCCAGCCCCACTCTCCCAGCCACCGGGGGTGTGTGTGTGGGGGGGGAGGCGTGGGGTGGGGGGGTGGGGGGGCAGCGGGGCGAAAGACCCTCCATCCCCTTTCACCATTTCACCGCCAGCCCCCCGCGACCCCCAAACCCCTCCGGATTCACCCCGAAAGGCCGCGGGCGGCGCCGGGCGCCCCCGGGGGGGGGGAGGGACGGACAGACGGACAGACCCCCGCCCCGCTGGCGGCCGTGGGGGGGCCGTGGGGGGCCGGGGGGTGGGGGGCCCGCGAGGGACGAGCGAGGCGGGCGCGGTTTGTACAAAGAAAAAGCGATTTAATTTACACAGAAGTACTAAATGTACAGAATTCTTTAAAAAAATCCGTTATACACAATAAATACAGTACAAAATTATTTTATAGTACTATATTTCGATTCCAACTGTGACAGCGTCCACTGGTACCGGCGGGAGGGGGCGGGGGGCGGCGGGGGGGGCTCCGGGGGCCCCCCCACCCCGTGCCCCCCCCCCCAAACGGGGATGAAACCCCCCAGGGAACCAGAGACCCCCCCCCAAAATAAGGTGGGTTAAAACAGGCGGGGGAAAAGGGCCCCCCCCCCCCCCCCCCAGGTGCAACGCAACATCCCAATGGTCAAACCTGGATTTTTCTCCTCAAAACTGAGGGGGGGGGGGAGAAACCGCCCCCTCCCCCCCCCCCCGCGGCGGTGCCGAACGGCCCTTTTTGGGTGGAAAAGGGGAAAAAGTGGGGTTTTTGCGAAAGGGCTGCGTCGCGCGGAGGGAGGAGGAAACGACCCCCGTCCTTCCCGCTTTTTTTTTTAAAAAAGGAGACATTAAACGAAAAAACCCGAACGATTTAATATACATTTTTATCGAGAGAGATGGAAATATAAAAAACGCCAAATATTTGAGCCTGGGAATCATCCCTTATTGCTGCCCCCCCCCACGCTGGGGGAGGGGGGCTCCGGCCGCCCGGCGGCACCGGGAAAAAACGTCAAATCACCTTAAAATTCAAAAAAAACCACCCACCCCCCAAAAAAACCCCCAAAACCCCAAAAACCCACCTCAAAATTTCAGGTCGCGTTGGGTTCGCTCAGCCCCCCAGCACGGGGGGGGCGCCAAGGGGGGGAGCGCTAAGGGGGGGGTGTGCCCGGCGCTGAGACCCCCCCCCCGCCGGCGGATGCGCTAAGTAAGGCCTTGTTCCGGGGGTGGGTTTTCTTTTTGGGTGAAAAAAGAGGGGAAATGGGGAGCGGGGAAGCGCGAGGGGCGTCGCCAAAGCCCGGCCGCCCCGGAGGCGGGGGGGGGGGGGCTTTTTCCAAGAGAAGGGGATAAATAAAAAACACTGGGAATTCTTGGAGTTTTGGGGTTAAAAAGGGGGATTTTGGGGGGGGTGGGTTAAAAAGCGGCGGGTTTTTGGGATTAAAAAGCGGGATTTTGGTGGCGGAGGCCGGGCGTCGGTGAGTCAGCGGGGAGGGAGGCCGAGCTCGCCGCCCACCCCCAGGCTTGGGGTGAAAAAAGCAGATTTATGGTTCCTTTTTTTTTTTTTGGGGGGGGGGAATAAAAAAAGCAAAAAGGGGAAAAAAAAAAACAACCCCAAAACACCCCAAAATCACCCCAAAGGAGGAAAAACCGCAGCCTGGGGCGGCTCCCCTGGCTCCCCTCCAGCCCCGTCCCGGCGCGACTCCGGCTTCGCCTCTTTTCCCGCCCCCCCCCGCCAAGTTTTTCCACTGTTAAAAATAATAATAATTAAAAAAGAAAGTAGTTTTTTTTAAAAAAAACCCAAAAATTAAAATCCCGGCGGGGCAACGGCCGCGAGACCTTCGGTTTTGGGGTTATTTTGCTGCGGGTTTTGGAGGGGGGGAAGGACGTTTTCTGTTTCCAGGGGCGACCCCGCCCCGCCGCGGCGGCGCGAGGCTCCCTCGCGGGGGGGGATCGCTCCAACAGAAACGGGGAAATAATAATAATAATAATAATAATAATTAGAATAATAATAATTAGAATAATATTGCGGCTAAAAACGGAAGGCGGCGGCGCCGACGCTGGGATCCCGCTCGTCGCCCCGAGGGTCCCTGCTCCCACCCTCGCCCCGCCCCGGGGGTCTCTGCCCTTCGCCCCGACCCGGAGCCGCGGCGTTTTGGGGACAAAACGCCCTTTTCGCGGGTTCTGCGGCGCGCCCCTTCCCCCCACCCCCCCCCCGCCCCCCGTATGTACCCCCAGACCCACCCGCGGGGGGGCGGGGGGCGGCGCCCGGGCCCCCCCGGCCGCCGCCAGGGACACAACGGGAACCGGGAGCGGGAGGAAGAGGAAAAACCAAACCCGGGATGGCGCAAAGACGGGGGGGGGAAGCGGGAAAAGAGCCGGAGGCGGAGCGGGAGGGGAGGCGGCCGCGGCCTGAAGCCTGCCCGGGGGGACGGGCGCGATGGCGGCCCGGGGGCGCCCGCGGGACTCGGGGGGGGCGACGGGACGGGGCGAGGAAGGGGCGGGGGGTGACGGGGACGGGGCGAGGAAGAGGCGGGGGGTGACGGGGACGGGGCGAGGAAGGGGCGGGGGGTGACGGGGACGGGGCGAGGAAGAGTCGGGGGTGACGGGGACGGGGCGAGGAAGGGGCGGGGGGTGACAGGGAAAAGGCGAGGAAGAGGCGGGGGGTGACGGGGAAAAGGCGAGGAAGAGGCGGGGGGTGACGGGGATGGGGCGAGGAAGAGGCGGGGGGTGACAGGGAAAAGGCAAGGAAGAGGCGGGGGGTGACGGGGAAAAGGCGAGGAAGAGGCGGGGGGTGACGGGGATGGGGCGAGGAAGAGGCGGGGGGTGACAGGGAAAAGGCGAGGAAGAGGCGGGGGGTGACGGGGAAAAGGCGAGGAAGAGGCGGGGGGTGACGGGGATGGGGCGAGGAAGAGGCGGGGGGTGACAGGGAAAAGGCAAGGAAGAGGCGGGGGGTGACAGGGAAAAGGCGAGGAAGAGGCGGGGGGTGACGGGGACGGGGCGAGGAAGAGGCAGGGGGTGACGGGGACGGGGCGAGGAAGGGGCGGGGGGTGACAGGGAAAAGGCAAGGAAGAGGCGGGGGGTGACGGGGACGGGGCGAGGAAGAGGCGGGGGGTGACGGGGATGGGGCGAGGAAGAGGCAGGGGGTGACGGGGAAAAGGCAAGGAAGAGGCGGGGGGTGACGGGGAAAAGGCGAGGAAGAGGCGGGGGGTGACGGGGACGGGGCGAGGAAGAGGCGGGGGGTGACAGGGAAAAGGCAAGGAAGAGGCGGGGGGTGACGGGGACGGGGCGAGGAAGAGGCAGGGGGTGACGGGGACGGGGCGAGGAAGAGGCAGGGGGTGACGGGGATGGGGCGAGGAAGAGGCGGGGGGTGACGGGGATGGGGCGAGGAAGAGGCGGGGGGTGACGGGGAAAAGGCGAGGAAGAGGCAGGGGGTGACGGGGACGGGGCGAGGAAGAGGCAGGGGGTGACGGGGATGGGGCGAGGAAGAGGCGGGGGGTGACAGGGAAAAGGCAAGGAAGAGGCGGGGGGTGACGGGGACGGGGCGAGGAAGAGGCAGGGGGTGACGGGGACGGGGCGAGGAAGAGGCAGGGGGTGACGGGGACGGGGCGAGGAAGGGGCGGGGGGTGACAGGGAAAAGGCAAGGAAGAGGCGGGGGGTGACGGGGATGGGGCGAGGAAGAGGCAGGGGGTGACGGGGAAAAGGCAAGGAAGAGGCGGGGGGTGACGGGGACGGGGCGAGGAAGGGGCGGGGGGTGACGGGGAAAAGGCGAGGAAGAGGCGGGGGGCGACGGGGACGGGGCGAGGAAGAGGCGGGGGGTGACGGGGACGGGGCGAGGAAGAGGCGGGGGGTGACGGGGACGGGGCGAGGAAGAGGCGGGGGGCGATTGGGATGGGGCGAGGAAGAGGCGGGGGTGACAGGGACGGGGTGAGGAAGAGGCAGGGGGTGACGGGGATGGGGCGAGGAAGAGGCAGGGGGTGACGGGGATGGGGCGAGGAAGAGGCGGGGGGTGACGGGGATGGGGCGAGGAAGAGTCGGGGGTGACGGGGACGGGGCGAGGGGGTGCCAGGGGGTGCCAGGGGGTGCCGTGGGTGCCAGGGACGGGACGAGGCGGAGCCTGGGGGTGCCGGGGGGCGCCGTGGGTGCCAGGGACGGGACGAGGCGGAGCCTGGGGGTGCCGGGGGGCGCCGTGGGTGCCGGGACAAGGCGAGGCAGCCCCCCCGCTCCCCGGCTGGACGCTTCCCTCCCCTCTCCCCGCTCCGCCGGCCCCGGAGGAGCTGCTCCTCCTCCTCCAGGCGTAAAACTCACTGTAAACGTTTGCTTTTCCTCCCAGCGATTAGTGTTTGCGTCTCCTTCTCTCTCCGTTTGCGTCTCCCGGTTTGTTCCCCCCCTTGGCCGAGCGGCGAGAGGGTCCACAAGCCCGCGCGGCGCCTGAAATCACTTAAAGGAAGGATAAATCTTTGCCCCCGGGGCGACGCCTGCGGGGGTCCGCGCCGGCCTCCCGCCGGTTGAGGCTCGCGAGGGGCTCGGGGAAGGTGGGGGGGGGGGGTGGGGGGAAGAGAGAATAGACCGATCCGATATGAATATTAGCGATTTGTTACAGAATCTAAATTACACAGGCGACAACACCCCACGGGCCCCGCCGTCCGCCCCCGGCCGCGCGGATCGTGAACCCGGCCTCCGCTCGCGCTTTACAACAGCCCCCGAACCCCCCCCTTTTCTCTATAAACACCGGGGCGAAGCGCCCCCGGGACGCCCCCCACCCCTGCTCCTCCCGGCCCAGGCCCGGCCCGTCGGGTCTCTGGGAGGCGGCACCGCCGCGGGGCTCGACCGCGTCCAACCAGCAAGAGCTTCGTCGTCGTCCTCCTCCTCCTCGCTCAGCGTCCCGCTGCCGCTGCGCCGGGGTCGCTGTTATCTGTTCAACGTCCTCGCTCCAAGGCCGCCGTTGTGATTAGGGGCAAGGTAGGCGTCCGTACGGTGGACGGGCGAGGAGAAGGGGGAGGAGGAGGAGTTGTAGGAGGAGGAAGGCGTCCGGACGTTCGGGGCCCCGGTCTGAGGTTGCTGCAGGTTGAGGATGCTGTCGATGGCGCTCTGTAGGTGCTCGTTGAGCGAGTCGTCCTGGGGGCTGTCGCTGGAGAAGCTGGCGTTGTCCACCTCGAAGGACTCCGACTTCCGACGCTTGGCCGGCGGCAGCGGCACCTCCCAGGTCAGTTCCGAGCCCGAGCCCTGGTCCGGAGGCTCCGGTTTTATCATCCCGCGGTAAAACTCGTCCTCCACTTCCGCAAGCTCCTTCATAAGGCCACCGGTGGCGTCGTCGGCCTTCGGCGGGGCCGCGCTGTCCTGCAGGACGAGGGAGCGGGCGTCGCTCCTGTTGAAGAAGGGGAGCTTGGAGCCCTCCTCCGGCCGGCCCTTCTCCGCCGCCGCCGCCGCCGAGGGGCTGTCGCGGCTCTTGTGGGAGGTGATCACGCTCCTGGAGCCGTCCTCCTGCTTGATGACGAGGGCGCCGGGGAGCTTGTCGCCCTTCGGGGCGCTCCCCTTGGGGCAGGCGTCGGCCGGCTTCTCGGCCACGAAAGCGTCCACGTTCTCGCGGTAGGTCTTGCGAAGGGGGAGCCGGCAGTAGGTCACGACGGGTTTCTTCTCGGCGGGAGCCGAGGCGACGTGCTCGACGGTGCCGTTCATCTGCCCGGCGGCGGCGGCGGCGTGTGGGTCGGGCCCTTTGATGACTCGGCAGACGGGGGGCGGCTGGTGCACGGGGTCCAGGGCGGTGTTGTGGACCACTTTGCTGAGCCCGGCCTCCTGCTTGATCTTCAGCTTGAGGCCGATGCGACTGCGCGCCTCGTAGGTTTTGATGGGGGGCTTGCTCCGGGAGGGCAAGGCGTCCTCGTCCCCGTCCAGGGAGGGGGAAGCCTTGGCCCAGGTGACCGACGGGGAGCCCCCGCTGTGCTTGATCACCAGCTTGGTGGGGTGCAGCGGGGGGGCCGCCTGCGCCGGGGGGGCCTTCAGGCTCTCGGGGGCCGGTGCCGCGCTGGACACGGAGGCCGGGGCCGCCGAGGAGAGGCTCTGCGAGCGGGAGGACGAGACGTACTCGTCTGGAAGGGAAACAGGGCGTTAGCGCGGGCGCGGAACGCTCCCCGTCTTACCTTTCTCCTTAAAATGTTTTTTAAAACTAAAATAAAAATTATAACACTAACATTATTGCGAAACACACGTTTTGCGAACGTTTCCCGCCCCCCCTCTCGGCCCCTCTCCCCTCCGCTTCCTACCGAGTTCGTCCCCCGTCGCCGCGCCCGGGAACGGCGGCGGCAACTTAACGCAAACCCCCCCCTTGCAAAGACCCTCCGGGAGCGGCCGGGGGCGAGGAGGGATTTGCCGGGAGCCCGAAGGCCGCCGGCGCTTCGCCCTGAGCGAGGCCGCGCCCCACCGAGACCCTGACCGTAGGGGAAGAGCGCCGACGGCGGCAGGTAACGCGCGCTCTCGATTTTAACAGCTTTTTCCCCCCAAATCCCCGCGGAGCGCGGCGGAGCGGGCCGACTCCGCCCCGCGCCGGGGCCTCCGCGGAGGAGGGACGCGCCGAAACCCGAGCGCGGGGCCGTAAGAGGCGGACAAGCAGCAGAAATAATTCGCCTCCCACCTGGTTTCTCCTTTGCCAGCTGCTTGTCGAGCGCTAACATGGTCTTTTCTTCCTGGATGAACATGCGGTCGATCATCACCATCTCGGCAGAAGGACTGACTCTCTGCGGACGAGGAGCGGAAAGGAGGAGGGAGAGGAGAGGGGAGGAAGAGCGGCTGCCGTCACACGTCGCCCCCGCAAGGCGGCCTCTTATTCTTCCAGATCTTTCCCGCCCCCGTTCGCAAAGAGCGCCGAGGGCTCGACGCGGGGCCGCGAGGCGGATCGGCGGCCGTCCCGGGGCCGAGGCCACTGTGGCGGCGAGGCCGAGGCCGAGGCGGCGAACCCGGGAGGCCGCGGACGGACGCGAGCGGCCCGCGCGGCTCGGGGCGGAGGGGGGCAGGACGCGGGGCTCACCCGAGACTCCTCCAAGAGCAGCAGGCGGTACTTGTTCAACATCGCTTGCGTGCGCTTCAGCAGCTGGGTGGACACCACTTCGAACTCCTCGTCCACTGCGAGGAAGAGGAGGATGGGGGGGAAAAGAGAGTTTGCGTCACAAGGCGAAGGCGGAGACGGGGTCGGCGGCTCTTTGTTATGAACTTTTTCAGCGGGCTCACCTGGGGGAGGCCCCGAAAAGGCGGGGGCCAGCGTCGTTTTTGATCGCTGGGATTGTTAAGAAGCCGCTAAGCTCCGTTTTTAACCATTTCTCAGGATATAGGGAGGCTGCGCCAGAGCTTTGACGCGGCTTTGAGCTATCCCAGGTCAGAAACCCCGGAGAACTGCAGCTACGTTCTCTTGGGGGTCCGCGTTTTTTCTAGAGCGAGGGCGTAGGTCGCTTCCAAACTTTTTTTAGGATGAAAACCCCGCTTTCTTTTTCTTTTTGAAAAGCTCTGGCCGCTGCCCGGCCGTCGCGGCCCGCGGAGGACTCACCCTTCCTGTAGTCCTGGGCAGAGGGCAGCATCCCCTGGTAGACGTGGTAGGGCAGGAGCCGCTGCAAGGCGTCGTCGAAGGAGCGGAACGACGTCTTGTAGTCGGGATGCAGCACCGCGCCCTGGTGTTTGTGCAGCTGCTCCAGGAAACTGGGCGGAAGGAGAAGAGCAAAGGGGGGGGGGGAAACATCGCTGGGAGGGGGCGGCTTTGACGGGCAAAACGCCCCGGCCGCGGCAACGAGCGGAGCCGCAGCGGCGAGAGGAGCTCGGGGGGGTTTAGCTCAGCGACCCGCCCCCCCCCCGATGCGCTCACCAGGCTTCCTTGCTGGGCTGTAGTGTCGGGGCTTTCTTCAGAGCGAGCTTGCCGTCGTACTGGCGAGAGAAGGACGGACGTGGGCGAGGGGACGGACGGACACGGGTGAAGGAACAGACGCACGCGGGCGAGGGGACGGAGGGACGCGGGCGAGGGGACGGAGGGACGTGGGCGAGGGGACGGAGGGACGCGGGCGAGGGGAGGACGGACGCGGGCGAGGGGAGGACGGACGCGGGCGAGGGGACGGAGGGACGGGGGCGAGGGGACGGAGGGACGCGGGCGAGGGGACGGAGGGACGCGGGCGAGGGGAGGACGGACACGGGCGAGGGGACGGAGGGACGCGGGCGAGGGGAGGACGGACGCGGGCGAGGGGACGGAGGGACGCGGGCGAGGGGACGGAGGGACGCAGGCGAGGGGACGGAGGGACGCGGGCGAGGGGACGGAGGGACGGGGGCGAGGGGACGGAGGGACGCGGGCGAGGGGACGGAGGGACGCGGGTGAAGGAACAGACGCACGCGGGCGAGGGGACGGACGGACACGGGTGAAGGAACAGACGCACGCGGGCGAGGGGACGGAGGGACGCGGGCGAGGGGAGGACGGACGCGGGCGAGGGGACGGAGGGACGCGGGCGAGGGGAGGACGGACGCGGGCGAGGGGACGGAGGGACGCGGGCGAGGGGACGGAGGGACGCGGGCGAGGGGACGGAGGGACGCAGGCGAGGGGACGGAGGGACGCGGGCGAGGGGAGGACGGACGCGGGCGAGGGGACGGAGGGACGCGGGCGAGGGGAGGACGGACGCGGGCGAGGGGACGGAGGGACGCGGGCGAGGGGACGGAGGGACGCGGGCGAGGGGAGGACGGACGCGGGCGAGGGGACGGAGGGACGCAGGCGAGGGGAGGACGGACGCGGGCGAGGGGAGGACGGACGCGGGCGCGGGGACGGAGGGACGCGGGCGCGGGGACGGAGGGACGCGGGCGAGGGGAGGACGGACGCGGGCGAGGGGACGGAGGGACGCGGGCGCGGGGACGGAGGGACGCGGGCGAGGGGAGGACGGACGCGGGCGCGGGGACGGAGGGACGCGGGCGCGGGGACGGAGGGACGCGGGCGAGGGGAGGACGGAGGGACGCGGGCGAGGGGACGGAGGGACGCGGGCGCGGGGACGGAGGGACGCGGGCGCGACGGCTCCGGGAAGGAAAAGGCAGCGCAGGGCGAGGGGAGGGGGGGAAGGGAGCGAAGCGCCGATTCCCGCGGGATTCGGGTACGGGGGGAGGCTCCCGCTCGCTTTCCCCAACAGCTCCCAGTGCTTTGGTGGGCTTTGAGTGACATATAACCTATAGATCGGCACGTATGTACCCAACGTGCCCGTGTATGAACGCGCCAGGCACGTACGTACTGAATGTGCCCACGTATGAACACGCCAGCGGCACGTATGTACCAAATCTGCCCATATATGAACACGCCAGGTACATACATACCAAACGTGCCCATATATGAACATGCCAGCGGCACATATAGTACCAGATGTGCCCATGTATGAACATGCCACATACGTACATACCAAATGTGCCCACGTGTGAACACGCCAGTGGCACGTATGTACCAAATGTGCTCATATATGAATGCGCCAGGTACATACATACCAAATGTGCCCATGTATGAACATGCCAGCAGCATGTATGTACCAAATCTGCCCATATATGAACATGCCAGGTACATACATACCAAATGTGCCCACGTATGAACACGCCAGCGGCACGTATGTACCAAATATGCGCATGTATGAACATGCCAGGTACGTACGTACCAAATGTGCCCACGTATGAACACGCCAGCGGCACGTATGTACCAAATATGCGCATGTATGAACATGCCAGGTACGTACGTACCAAATGTGCCCACGTATGAACACGCCAGCGGCACGTACGTACCAGATGTGCCCACATATGAACACGCCAGCGGCACGTATGTACCAAATGTGCCCACGTATGAACACGCCAGGTACGTATGTACCGAATGTGCCCATATATGAACACGCCAGTGGCACGTATGTACCAAATGTGCCCATATATGAACACGCCAGCGGCACGTATGTACCAAATGTGCCCACGTATGAACACGCCAGGTACGTATGTACCAAATGTGCCCATATATGAACACGCCAGCGGCACGTACGTATCAAATGTGCCCATGTATGAACACGCCAGGTACGTACGTACCAAATGTGCCCACGTATGAACACGCCAGGTACGTATGTACCAAATGTGCCCATATATGAACATGCCAGCGGCACGTACGTATCAAATGTGCCCACGTATGAACACGCCAGGTACGTGCAAATACATAAATTGGGCGTAACTTATGTATCTGGGCGCCCGCGGGGGTGGGGCGCGGAGCCCCGCGCTCACCAGCTGCTGGCCTTGCACGGGGACCGAGGGCACGAGCTGCGACAATCCTTTCCCCACGACCTGGATCTGCAAGGGACCCTTCCCGAGGCTCAGGCCCGAGACGGAACTGATCACGCCGGGCTTCGCCTGCGCAAGGGGCGAGGGGAAATCGCTGCCGTTAGAATCCCGGCGCCGCTTCGGCACGCAGCGACTGCCGAAAGGACGCGGCGCGAAACCGCCCGCCGAGGCGACCGGCCTCTTCGCTGCCCAGGTGCAAACGCCCGAGCGTGGGAAGCAGTTTTGCTTAAAAATAGGAGTTATTCTCATCTGTACTTCCAGAAATCGACGCCGAGGGTCGCGACATCCCGTTAAATCGTCGCTGAGTAAGCGGTTCTCTTGAAGAGGAGGAAGAAAGCAGCCCCCGTCCCCGGGGGTTTCATTACAGGGGGGACTATGACCCGCCAGGTCCCTTCCAACCTGGGACTAATATCGGTGGGAACGGGTAATTTTGTGCCACCTTTAGAGGTTCACAGCACTTTAAAACCAAGGGGAAAAAGGGGTTTCTAGAAACAAATTCTTCCTTCTCGACACAACGGAGGGAAATGCCGAGGGATCTCGTTGCTCTCGAGGCGGAAAACTTTGGAATAGAATGGAAAACGGTGAAAAAAAGCCCGCCGCGTCCTCACCTGAACCGGCTGCTGGATGGCGAGAGGCGTCCCCGACTTCCCCGGGGCTGCGGCCGCCTTCCCGGCGGAAACCGGCGCGGAAACGCCGGAGAAGGTTTTACTCTCCGCGGGAACCGGGGTGGTAATGCCTAGCAAAAGGGAGACGAGGCGGGGAGGGTTTCACGTTTAAGTTCAAGCCCGGGTAATAAATCACGTCGCCCTGGATTCCCCCCGGCACGTTTCACCCCGAAGGCCCAGGGTTTATCAAAATAAACCCCCCCACGGAGCGCCAGCGAGCAGGTTGCGCCCGCCCGCCCCCGTCGCCCCGCGCCCACGGCCCCTTTCTCTCTCCCGCAACGCGGGCGCCGCAGCGGCGCGATGCCCTCCCGTGGTTTTCCCCCTCCCCCCGCCCCAGAGGCAGCGGGACGAACCTGCGGTGGAAGGCGGGAGGGCGGCGGGCGCGTGGCCGTGCGCGGGGGCCGCCGCGGTCGTCGCCGCCTGCCCCTGGCCGCTCACCAGGACGGAGGAGGACGGGCTGTTGAACTGGCTGAGCGCAGGGGAAGCCTGGCTGGTGGGAGGCGGCTGCTTCGTTTGCAGGATGATCCCTTGGGGCACCTGCGCGGGAGGGAAAGAAAACAAAAAAAAAAAAAAACAAAAAAAAAACAAACCCCCAAACCCCAGAAGTTGAAAATGTGACCTAAACCTGTTGTTTTTTATCCCGTCCCCCCACCCCCCGAGTACCGTCGGCTCAGCACGAACGCGTGAGGAGGGAAGGGAGCCGTCGCGTGCGGCCCCCGCTGTCCCCCCCTCGCTCAGCACCGGGAGACGGACGCGAGAGAAGCGGAAAAAAGAGGCGCCTGCCGAGCTCGCCCGGGGTCTAAACCGGGCCCCGCGCGCTCGGAAACGGCAAACCGCGTCCTTACGAGGAGAGTTTGCTCTAAGTTCAATCAACGCAAGCTCAAGCGTTGCCCTTTTCACCCCCTTTCCCACCTCCTCGGCGATAATAAAGTAAATAACTGCAGGTTTTCAGAGGCCTGGTTTTTTCGGGGTGGAAGCCCCTGCCCGCCGCCCTCCCGCCCCTCGGCGAAGCACCGTTGCCGAGGGCTGGCCCCGGTCCCCGAGCACCCCCCTGCGAACGCCTCCGCACCCCCCCAGAGCCGGCCCGAACACCCGCACCCCCTCTGGCCCCCTTCCCAAATCGCAAAGGGCGACGGGTCGCGGGGGACGCTCGCCGCGGGAGAACGGGGGCGCGCTTTCATCCCCCGCCGTCGCCGAGGCCGTCTCCGACGCGCTGCGCCAACGGCGTCCGCGGAAGACGCCCTCCCCCACCAGCGCCATCCGTTAAGGGACGCGCCCGCGTCCCCGCGGCGCAGCCGGACGCGACCCGCGGCGCAAACCCGCTCGGACCCCCCCAAAAACCGCCCCCGTGAAGCACCACGGGGAAGCGGCGCCCGGTTCGGCTCCACGGCAGAAGCCGCCGGGACCTGCCTGGGAGGAATCGGGGGGTGTCTGAGGAGGGGGGTTGAAATTTGCTTCTGATTTTGCCTTTAATCCCTCGGCTCCCCGACGGCGGGAGGCCCGCGGCCGCGCTTCGCCACGCTACCTCCCTCCTGAGCTACGCCCGGCGTGAGACCCTCGACGGTACTTATTTACCTGCTGGAACCTGTCCAGTATTTGCTTCGGCTGAGGAGCGGGGCTGGGGATGGCCGGGAGGGTTTGGAATTGGCTCGGGACCATCGGAAAGCTCCTCTGCTGCTCCGCGGTTAGGTGGAGAGCGTGGGTGGGAGTGGGAGGTTTGATCTGACCCTGCGATGGAAACTGCAGCTGGAAGTGGGGGGAGTGGGCGTGCTGGACCTCCGCCGGCGCCGGGAGCTGGACCTGGAGCTGCGCCGGGGCGGCTTCCGCCTGCGCCGGCTGGAAGGGCGGCTGGGGCTGGGAGGGTGGGCGCAGGGGGTGCTGCCCCCCGCCCAGGGGGGAGGAGGCCAGCTGGTTCTGGATGACGTACAGGCCGGGCACGGGCGCCTGCGGGGTGCAGGAGCGGGAGAGCGGCTCCGAGGGGGGCCGGGAGAGCGTCTGCGGCTGGGAAGGGGGGCGCGAGTGGGGCCGCGAGGGGGGCCGGGAGAGGGGCTGGGGCTGGGAGGGGGGCCGGGAGGGGTGGGGGGACTGCATTTGGGAGAGGTGGGCGGCCGGGAGCTGCGGGCTCTCCCCCAGGGGAGGATGAGGTAGCGAAGGGGACGGGGAGGCTCCAGGGAGCTTCTGCTGCCCTGCAGGTAACTGAAACAGAGAAGGAAAGAGGAAGAAGTTAGTCGAAGCTCAGGAAGGAATTTTGCCCTCGAAGATGCCGCCGGGCTCCTCGGCTCCGTCGGAGTCGACGGGCGAACGCTGCGGGCAAGCGCAGGCCGCTCTGAAAGCGGCTTCGCCAGCGGCTCGCCGAGCGTCTCTGCCTCCTGCAGCCCCCGGACAACGAGCCCCTGCTCTCGGCCGGTCTCCCTAAGCCCCCGCCCGGGGAACGCTGCTGGGGCAGCCCCCGTCCCTCCCGGGGACACGGCCGGGGCACACGGCCCCGAGCCTGCCCCCGCTGGCGCTTTTAGAAGCATTTTTAGGGGCGGGATAAGGTAAAACTGCCGGAGGGCGTCCACCCCGGCTTCGCTCGGGCTCCCAAACGCAGCTCCACGCCGCGGCCCCGCCAGCTGAGGCAGGGACCCCCGCGTCGGGGTGCCCGGCCCATCCAGCCTCCCCGTGAGACCAGGGAAGATGCGTTTTCTACTTTTCTTCCCCAAAAAACCCCCTCACAGCTGCCCCCAGGACTAGCCGGGGCGACGCTGGGACACATCCCTGCCCTCCTTTCTTCCTGCAAAGCCGAGGCTGCCGCTCCCCTGGGGAAGGGGGCTCGTGGCTGCCGGCTCCCGCCGGCCGGGGGTGACCGAGGACGCCCTATCCGGCACCCCGCTGCTGAGATTTCTGGGGAGAGACTCGCCGCGGGGGCTGCGCTCTCCCCGCGCCTCAAAATACCCCCTTCTCCTTAATTCTGTGCTTCGTAACTACCGATTGCTATGGGAAGATAAAGAATTGGGGGGGAAAAAGGTAATAAAGCCTCCGGCAGGGACAAAACGGCCCCAGACAGCGAGCGTGAAGGGAGAGGAGAAGAAAAAGCAACGCAGGGCGGCAGCAGCTTTCAGGGTTAGTGAGGACCTGCAGGCAAGCGAGCAGGAGCAGCCGGAGCTCGGAGGGGGGACGGACGGACAGAGGGCAGGACGGACGGCGGGGGTGGCTGGAGGAGGAGGAGGGACGACTCCCGCAGCCCTCCCTCCCCCGATTTCGGCCGCGGCTCGCCCGTCCCGCGCGCCCGGGGCTGCGAGTTGCGGTTTTGGGGTGCAGGGGCTGAAACCAGCCCCCGGCCCCGCGAAGGGCCGGCCCAGCAGCAGCTCGCCTCCACCGAGCCGTAAAGTACCCGATTCCGCCTAATTCTGGGGGCCGAGCTGGCGGGAGCAGGAGGGAGCAGGAGGGAGCACCGTGCCGTGCGCGGAGCCCTTCTCCCCTCTCCTCCCCGCCACTTCGCTTCGGCAGCGAAACCGCAGCCGCCGCCTTGGCTCCGTCCTGGTCCGGCTTAGCAAAGCCGGACCTAGGGAAGACCTCGGAGGCTTTCAACACGAACAAGGCAAAATTAAACGCTGGGAGATGGCCGGCGCTACGCGAACCCATCTTCACAAGCCCTGGGAGGTTCGGGGAACCCCTCCGCAGCAGGACTCGGCGTCACCGCAAGCTGCCACGGGCAGCTCGACCGGGGCCGGACGCTCGGGGATGGAGAAGCGGGAAGGGGCTGAAGGAGGAGGGGCGAGGGCACCGGGGGGCCGGCCGGGAGCTGGACGCCGGGATTGGGGTCCCCCTGGCTCCGGGCCAGCCGTGGAGCCGCGCCGGCGCTGCCGCTATCACCGAGGCCGGGATGCTGGCGGGCACGGTGGTGCCGCCGAGAGGTTTCGGTGCCCTCTCCTGCCGCCGGCGTCTGTCCAACGCGTTCGGCGGCGACGGCGTTTCGGGGTCCCTCCTCCTTCGCCCGCCTCTCGCCGCATCCATCCGCTACGCCTACTTCATCGGCAACGCCGCGGGGCGGCCGCCGAAGGGGAAAGCGGTGGCCGCTCTCGCCCCGGACGCGGGCACCGCATCTTCCAGGGCTGGCGGCCGGGGCCGGTGCGGCCGGCGAGGGAAAACAGCTCTCTCTGGAGGTGGGAGAGCGACTTTGCAGGGGAAGGCACCGCGACCCGCCGCCTCCGGCAACGCAACCGCGGCAATATTTAGCGCCGACGTAGACTGAGGTACGTCCCGGCAAAAAAAGCCTGCCGTGAGGCGCAGGAGGGACCCCGCAGCGACGGAGCGTTAAAGCTCCACCTGCCGCCTCGACCCGCGTGAAACGCCAGAGACATAAACACCGGCGGAGCCGGGGCGCGCCGGGCACGTCCGTCGGCTTCTCCCCACGGCGGGAAGGGTTTTCTCTACTTCCGAATCTCGGGGTGGGTTGAGAGTTTGTTAAACCCCCCTCCGGGGACAGCTCGAAGTGCAACCCCTCCCTCGCAGGCAGACGCCTGGGTTTAATTATGCTGAAATAGCGGGAGGTGACTGTCACCATCAAGCCTAAGTACCTGGAAAGTTGTGTCTGTGCTACGAGTTACGCCAAAGAGAGCTCAAACGAGAGTTTTAAAGCTTCCCGCTACTGAAATAATAATAATAATAATAATAAAAAAATAACAGAGGGTGCGCTCGCTCTCTCCCCATTTCTTCCTCTGATAATTCAGGGACTTTTCCTGATCACCCTGGGACTTTCCCTGATCACCCTGGGACTCTGGCAGGGCACCGACCACCACCCGCCTTTACAAACACGACTTTAAAGATAAAGAAAACCCACGAGGGTTCAAATCCGGCCTCTAAAACGTGCCCGGACCCTTCGCCAAGGTAGGTGAGAGCGGCTGAGGTGCCCGCGCCGGACCGGCCTCGGCCTCCCCGCGCCGGTACGCGGGCGGGCGGGCGGCACCCAACGCGGCCACGGCGGGGACCCTTGCGACGAGACGCTGCCCCTCCCGGCTGCCGGCGTCGCTTCTAGAGCCGCCCAACTAAAGGTCTGACTCGAGCTAACGAAGGTAGAAAACCCTGAGTGGGCAAAAGCGGGAGCGACGGCGGCGGGCCGAGCTCGACGGAGCGCGGGGACGAGGCGGACGCTGGGTCCCCGCCGAGCCCTCAGCGCCGCGGCGGTGGCTTCGGTGGCTTTTGGGACCAGCTCCTCCTTCCGAAGGCCCTCGGCCACACGCGGAGCGGCCCCGAACCCCGCTCCCGGTAACTTCTGACACCTTCCGAGGAAGGGAACTGCCCGAACGGCGGGAAGGCAACACGCAAAGGACCGAGATGAGGAGCCGGAGCGCTTCTAGCACGCGGGGCGCGGAAAGCGAGCCCGAAAGCGGGGCTCTCCGGGGCCCCCACGACCGACGGGCTGCGAACGCCGCGGGGCTCTACTTGCCTGCTGCAGGAACATCTGCATGGAGTCCTGGTTGATGACGGCGCCGGCGGCCGCCTGGCCCAGGATGATCTTCTCCGGGCTGGAGGCCAAGCCGGGGCTGGGCTGGGAAGTCCCGGGCTGCTGGGCGGGCGGCGGAGGCGGCACGTTGAGCTGGAGCGGAGCGGGCGGCTGGGAGGCGGTTTGGACGGTGAGGATGGAGGACTGGTCGGCGCCGGGGAGCAGGCCGGCGCCCGAGGAGGGCTGCGGCTGGACGAGGCCGGGGCTTTGGCTGGCGGTGGTGGCGGAGGCTTGGATGCTCACCGCCTGGCCGAGGCTCTCGGCGGCGTTGAGCATGGCCACCTGGTTGGGCAGCGTCACCCCCTGGATCACCGTCTGCCCCGTCTGGCCCAGCGAAGCGGCCACCGAGGGTTGGCTCTGCGTGGTCAAGCTGCCCGCCAGCGAAACGGGCATCTGGAAGAGAGCCGGCTGACCCACCTGGCCGGGCTGGAGCTGGATGGGAGCCGAGAGGATGTGAGCGGTGCCGTGGGCGTTCTGCGAGGTGAGCACCTGGCCCAGGTTCAGCTGGCCGGCGATGTTCTGGTTGGTGAGGATCTGCGCCGGCAAGGCTTGGTTGGTTATGAGCTGTCCGCCCGGCCCTTGGCTCGTTATGATGTGGGCTTGCCCGCCGGGGTGGGAGGTGGTCAGGATCTGGCCCCCCATGTTGGCCTGCAGGGCCGAGAGCTGCTGGGGTATCTGCACGGCGGAGGCGCCCGCCAGCTGCCCGGGGAGGAGGAACTGGTTCTGGCCCTGCAGCATGGCCTGCGGGACGTGCTGGGCGGGGATGACGATGCTGCTGCCCTGGTTCAGCAAGTGGACGCTCATGGGCTTGCTGAGGGCTTGCTGCTGCGGCGGCGGCTGCTTGAAGACGTTGGCTGGAAGCCCCTGGGGGAAGCCCGACAGCACCACGTTCTGCCCCGGTTTGCTGGCCATGAAGGTCAGGTTCTGCTGGGCCTTCTGCTGCTGCAGGGCGGCTTCGTTCTGGATGGTCAGGGTGGTGTTGTTGGAGGCGAAGGGCTTGGGGGTGATCTGGTAGAGCTTCTGCTGGAGGACCCCCGCGGGTTTGGGCTGGATCGGGGTGGGCGTCCTGTGGATGATGACGTTTTGGGCCTGCACCAAGGGGCTGCTCAAGTTCGAGGTGACGGTGAGCGGCTGGGAGCCCTGCGTCCCGGACACGCTCCCGAACATGGAGTTCCCGTTCAGCGTCGTGGTGGCCACCGTCGGCAGGTTCTTCTGGATGACGAGGCCGGCGCTCTGCGGAGAGACCCCCGTCGAGGCGAGGGTGACCTGCTGCTGCTCGGGCGCCGGCTGGGCGATGTAGCTGCCGACGGGCATGGTGGCCACCTGGGAGGGCTGAACCTGCTTGGCGATGATCTGCTGCGCCGGCTGGTTGATGGCCATCACCTGCTGCCCGACCACCTGAATGGGCCCGATCCCCAGCGTGCCGCTGGGGCTGCCGTTGGGCAAGCCCTGGAGGTTGGAGATGGGCTGGATGGTGACGTTGCCCAGGCCGACCTGCTGGAGGAAAGGCTGGACGCTGATGGCTTTGTTGACGACATCCGCCCCTACCGACTGCTGCACCAGGGCTTGGTGCGTCAGGACGGCGGGTTGCTGCAGCCCGATCAGGTCGGCCCCGCCGGAGAAGATCTGCGGGGTGCCGTCGGAGGCCGTCTGCACCACCGGCTGCAGGGTGGGGAGCTGGAAGGAGCCCAGGTCCAGCTCGGCCTCCGCCTCCAGCGTCTGCTCGGTGATGTTGGCCTCCTGCAGGCTCTGCTGGAGGATGTCGCAGGGCTGGTCCGAGTTCTGCAGGTTCGCCCCGCCGCTGGACGGCGACCCCAGGATGTCATCTTCTAGGAAGTCGAGGTCCACGCTGGTGGCGGGCTGACTCTGCTCGGTGCTCAGGTGGTTGCCGGAGGACTCTTGTACGTGCAGCTGGGAGGCGGCGGGAGAAGAAAGGAGAAGGCACTGAGCTCGAGCGCGGGGCAGGGGGCTTCAGGGCAACGGCTCGGCGGCTCTCGCGAGCCGCCTCGGGGAGGAGCGGGCGAACGGCGGCGGCACCTCGGCGCCCCTGCGAGAGCCCCCCTTGACGCGCGGCGGCGGGCGAGGCGGCCGCGGAACGGCACGACTCGCCTCGAGCGAGGCACGGGGCGGCCGGCAGAGCTCCTTAACGGCATCCCGGGGGCGGCTTAGAGGCTTCGCGCCATCGCCGTGCCGAACAGCTGAGCTCGGAACACGTTCCCCCGCCTTTCTTACTCTTACAAACTCCGCTCTCGACGGGGTCGGAAGCGGAAAACGCGGCGAAAAGCCAGCCCTTCTCTCGCGGGGGCCGCTCAAGCAGTGGCCGAGAGAACCCGGGCGCGCGGGTTCCTACAGCGAGGGCGACCGGGGGCGAGGGGAGGAAAGCGCCGCGCGGCCTGACCTCGGGCCCCGCCAGCTCTGTGCCGTCAGGCTTTGTAAAGCTACCGGGAAGATAGAAAAGGAAAGCATAATAATAAAAAATTAAAAAGAATTTAAAAAATTAATAAAAATGATAATAACCGTAATAACGGAAGCGGAAGTAAACGTCACCGCTAGGTAAGTTTGTGGGTTATAAAGTCAGCGGCAGCTTTACCCAAAGTCTTTGTGAAAAAATAAAGCGCGATGGAGGGGAAAAAAGGATCATAAACCCCCCCCAAATTAAGACTTTTATGACAACGGAACTGGAAATAGAGAAAAGAAAAAAAGGAAAAGAAAAAAAACCCCACAGAGCCCGTCCTGCTCGAGGGCTGTCCGCGCAGAGCGACCCACGCTCTTGGGGGGAACGGGGAGAATAAGAGGGTTTTAAACCCCGCTTCCGCGCGTCCCGGGGGCTTAAGGGGGGGGATTTCGCTTCTCAGCAGCTTTCTGAAGCGATCTCCCGCCTCGTCTGCGCCGGCCTGGGGCGCGAGGCCCGCTGGCGCCCGCCGCTCCTCCGCCTGCCCTCCGGCCTCGCAGCGGGCCCGGCCTTTGCACCCGGACGCGCCCGTTCCTCCCCCGACCCACGGGGAGCCTCCCCGAGGGGCTCTGCACAACCGCGGGGAACTGCCCCGCGTCCTGCCTCCACCGCCGGAACTGGGGAACAGGTGGGAAACGAGCCTGCGAAACCATGAAAAAATAACAAAGGGGGAAAAAAAACGTGGGGGGGTGGGGGGGGAAATGGGGAAAAAAGACAAATGGGAAGGGGGAGGAAGTGGGGGAAGCAAAAGGGGGGGGAGGGGGGTTAAAAAAAGGTGGGGGAAAAAAGGTGGGGGTGAAAAAAAAGGTGGGGGTGAAAAAAAAGGGGAAAAAATGGGGGGGGGGAAAGGTGGGGGGGAAAAAAAAGGGGGAAAAAAATGGGGGGGATAAAAAAAAGGCAAGGTTTCTAAGCTGATGTTCCCCAAGTATAAATTAAAAAAATACATACCCCAGCACCTTCAAAAAAGGCACTGGCTGCATCTCCTGTGTTGTCCAGGAGATCATCACTGTCAATCTGTAATTAAAAAGATTTTATTTATTTTCTTTAGATATAGTATGGGGGGGGAAAAAAGGTGAAAAAAAAAGAAAAAAAAGGTGAAAAATACAAAACGGGCAAAACGGCGGCGTGCGGAGCTGAGGGGAGCTCCCCGCCTCGCCTCAAAGCGCCCCAAAACCCCGGCGGGAGCTGCCGCTGCGGGGGGGCCCCGGAGCCCCGGCCGGGGGGGCTGAAGAGCCCTGAGACCGATGCGGCAGTCCTCAACCTGGGCGCTGGTTTCCTTCGGGGAAAAAAAAACCTCGTTTTTTTTGTTAAAAAGGGTAAAAAAAATAGAGGTGGTTTGCGTGGAGGGTTTTGGCGAGTAGAAACGAGTCGCGGCTCACCTTTTCGGATCCATGTAAGAAGTCGTTCAAGGCCTGAGGGTCGCTGCAAAACAACAGACGGAAGCGTTTAGGGACGCGGCACGTGACCCGCGCGGAGTCGGGAGCGAAACGCGTGTTTCTAGTTAACGCCTTCCCCCGCCTCCGAGCGCTCCGAGGAGCGCCGCGAAGCCGCCTGCAGCGCGGCGCTGGAGGAGCCCCGAGCCCTCCCAGCCTCCCAGGAGGAAACCAAAGCATAAAGCCGGAGCGGGGTCGATACGTCGGGGAAGCTCGCAGACCCCGTGGAGCGCTCCTCGGTGGGTTTCTGGCTCTGGGAGGGCCCCAGCGACCGACGGGGATGCGCCTGCGGACCCCCTTCCCGCCCCCCGCGCCCTCCCCGAAGCCGCAGGAGGGCCAGCGAAGCGCCCCGGCCACTTACCAAATTACATCTAGCAGGCACCGGCCGTCTTCATCATCCATGTCAACTGCAAAGAGCGGAGAGAGACCACGTTACCGTCAGGGGGGCCGCGGGGCCGCGGGGCGGGGGGCTGCCCCCTGCTCCCCCCCGCCCCCAGCGCCGCGCTCTGCCCTTCCTCCCGGTGAGGATGCCCCCGGCTCCACGCGATGGCGGGGGACGCCCCGGCCGGCCGCGGGCCGGAGCCGGCTGCCGAGGGCCGCGCTCAGCCCTCCGCGGCGGTGGCTCGTCCCTCCGCCGGATGGATTTCACCGGCTGTTTTCCCGACTGGGAACCCCAAATCGGAAGGTTTTCACCCCGCCGAGGGGAACCGGGGACCGCGGCCGGCGTAGGACGGCGCCGGACCCTCAACGCCGGGAGGCGGCGCACGCCAGAGCCCGGCACCAACTCCTGTTTTAAAAAAACGTAATCGCGCATTCGCGTGTTTTTATCCCCAAATTCTCACTGTGGCAAAAGGTACCGGGCGGCGTCTCGCTCGCGAAGGTGGAACTGGGGTTTCTCCGCCGATAGCCTGGCACGGGGCCACCTCCCCTTCATGACCAGCTCTGGAAAACGGTGCGGGGTTGGGGTTTTTTGGGGGTTTTCTTTTTTTTGGTTGTTTCCCCCTCTTTTCCCCCAACCTGCCCCACAGCTTGGGTCTGGGCAGGGTTTGGAGGCGCAGCGCTACGAAACTCCCTAGCGAGGCTCAGCTCGAGGAGGGGGAAAAGTGGGGGGACACCGAAGTCAGCCGCCTCAGGAGATTATAGAGATGAAAACCGGGGATCCTCACGGCAGGATAACCCCTCCTTTACGGGCTGAAGCTCCCAGTTTTGCACAGCCCGACTCCCACAGCGGCCGTCGTTATCTTCAGGACCAGCAAATAGATCACCTCAATCCGCCGGCGAGGAGCCCTGGGGCACGCGCCGCGTACAGAACCGAACGAGAGGGCGGCTTTCAACCCCTCCGCTATTGCGGGCGCCCCGGCGAGCGTCGGGGAATAACGGAGCGACGCCAGGAACGCGGATTTTCTCCACGTCCCAGCTGAAATCCTTCCCCACGTGGCGGGCGCAGCCCCCGCCGGGCTCGGGACGCAAACCGCCCTCGGTGCCCAGCAAAGCGCTGTGTTCAGAGGCAGACGGAAACCCCAGAGCTCTGAGTTCTCACCTATAAATAGATGATATTCCTTAAATATACGCATTAAACCCGCTGCCTTTTAGCCATAGCCGCCGGGCAAAGGGCGCTCCAGGGGAGGCGACGGCCATCCGCCAGGGGAGGAAGAAGCGTGACGTCACAAACAGCGTCATCGCCGCAGGGCGGGGCAACGCGATGACGTCGGCCGACGAAACGCGCTCAAAGTCAAGGCAAAAAGAGTCGCGAAATAGGAGATTTGCCACAGGATTTGTTCGGCTGCCGGATGCGCCGCGTCCGCCCCGGCGCTGGGGTGGGACCAACGGCCGGCGGTGCCGCGCGGGTGATCGGCCAGCGGCCCGAGAGGGCCCGGTTTTACCCCTTTTTAAACCACAAAACGACATCTTTGGGGGGTTTTCACCCAAAACGGAGCGGTTTTGCCGCGTCCCACCGAAGGAAGGAGCGGTTTTGCCGCGTCCCGCCTAAGAAAGGAGCGGTTTTGCCGCGTCCCGCCTAAGAACGGAGCGGTTTTGCCGCGTCCCGCCGAAGGAAGGAGCGGTTTTGCCGCGTCCCGCCGAAGGACGGAGCGGTTTTGCCGCGTCCCGC
This sequence comes from Phalacrocorax carbo, assembly GCF_963921805.1. Taxonomy (NCBI): domain Eukaryota; kingdom Metazoa; phylum Chordata; class Aves; order Suliformes; family Phalacrocoracidae; genus Phalacrocorax; species Phalacrocorax carbo. The sequence continues at coordinate 215,010 of NC_087543.1, read as the reverse complement.
CGAAGGACGGAGCGGTTTTGCCGCGTCCCGCCGAAGGACGGAGCGGTTTTGCCGCGTCCCGCCGAAGGAAGGAGCGGTTTTGCCGCGTCCCGCCGAAGGACGGAGCGGTTTTGCCGCATCCCGCCGAAGGACGGAGCGGTTTTGCCGCGTCCTGCCGAAGGACGGAGCGGTTTTGCCGCGTCCCGCCTAAGAAAGGAGCGGTTTTGCCGCGTCCCGCCGAAGGACGGAGCGGTTTTGCCGCGTCCCACCGAAGGACGGAGCGGTTTTGCCGCGTCCCGCCGAAGGAAGGAGCGATGCAGCCAGCGGCCCCCGCGCTCCACAGCCAGGGAGGACTTGAAGTCTTCACAACATTTAATCCCGGCCTCGTCCTGCGAGGAAGCGGCGCAGGGCTGAAAAGCTGCAAGCCGAGAGAAGTTTGGGGGTCTAAAATGCTTCAAAAAACGAAACAAACCACCCCAAGAAGGGCAGCGTAAGCACTTCCTAACATTATTTCACGTCCAAGCCACGGCGGTGACGCCGCTGCCGAGGCAGAGTCCGTTTCCACAGTCCCTCAGCGCGGATATATTTACGGAGCCTTTGGACGAAGAGACCGCGTGATTCAGCAAACAGGGCTCGAGGAAAGAAGTCCGCAGCCCCCGGCCCGTTCCCGCGGCAGACCTGGCCCGGCTCTCCACGATCCCAGCCTTTCGGACCTTTCCTCCGCCGTGAAAATCAAACCCACGACCGGGAAAGGCGTTGGGATCGGCGCGGGGGGCGTCCGCGGGGGAACCCCCTTCCCCGAGCTCGCCGGAGCGCCGCGGAAGGCGCAGCCGTACGTAGGAAATACGAGGGCGCCGCGTCGTTGATGGGAAAACCGCGGTCGGTGTCGGCGGGACGTGCGGAGCGGCGCTGCCCGGCGAGGCAGGGTGTTCCGGGCAGACCCCGCTGCGACCCCCTTCCCACAAAGTTATTTTAAGCGTTTGATCCCACCCCGACACCGCAACCGGACCTTTGGGGAAGGTTTCGGGCACGACGCGCGCGTAGGTGGGCGCCACTGCGCTCGCTCGCTCTTTTAAAAAGAAATAAAATAAACGGGAGCCGGCGAAGGACGCGGCGCTGTCGCTAAAGCCGACGAGCCACCTGCGGTCGCGTCCTTTTCCGTCCGTTTACAGGGGCCTGGTGAAGTCCAGCGCGACGAGAGGGAGGCAAACGGCCTTCAGCGCTGCCATCCCGCAGGCGTTTTCATCTTCCGCGCTAAAAAGTACGTCGCCCCAGACCAAAAGCGGGGCGGGGAGCGGCCGGGAGCGGCGGCGCTTGGCAGCGCGCCGCCGGCCAAGAAGCCAAACCGCCCTGCGAAAAACACGGCAAAAAGGCGAGGAGGAGAGTTTCTACCGCGCAAAGACGTTCCGCAGCCCCATTTTGCTTCCGGGCGGTTCCCCCCCGCTTTGTTGAGGAGAACGCCGAGGAACGTATTTTTGGCAAAAGCCGGGGCGTTTCCGTAACGGCTGCGCTCCGCATGCCGAGCCGACGGCGGATCCTCGCTCCGCTCCGCGCCGGCAGCAGCCCCGACTTGATTTTATTACACGATAACGCTCGACGTCAGCCTATTTTTAGACCTCACGCGCTCGCGAATGCCGGCAACGGCGGGGCGACGCGGGGAAAAGCCGTTCGCCGGCGTAAACGGAGCGGGAAGGGAAACACCGAACTTTACGTCCCGGGAAGCTCTTGAAAAGGAGACGGAAAAGACTGTTTGGAAGCGCTTACAAGCAGTCTTCCTTCTCCTGCAGCGGAGGAAAGCCGCGGCCCCCGTCCCCGGATCGTCCCGGTGAGGTCTCATCAGGAAAAGGAACCGCAGCGAGGGGAGAAGCCGGCGCGGCCGAGCAGGCCCTGCGGAGCAAGGCCGCCCACAAAAGGGGAAGAGAGTTTAGTATTTCCAGCCCGCCGTTTGCAAAGAGGAAAGAAAAGAGCCTTCGCTGTCTCCGAAGCAACGTTTCCTCCTCACATGTGCCCAAACGTCTGGGTTTCGGTGGGTAAGATCTGCCCGGCCTCGCCCGGCAGCCCTGGGGGGGTCGCTTCCCTCGGCGCGGGCCGCAGAGCCCAGCTTTCGGTCTGACCGGCCTCGTCCCCACCGCAGCCGGGGGGGTCCCGCCTGCCAAAGGACGAGGCGGGGGAGCTCGAGGCGAGGGGGGCTCGGCGGAGGGGTCGCCGGCACGGTTGCGCCGAGGCTGCCCCGTGCCCGAGGGAGGCAAGAACCGAAGGCGGCGGGGGCCCTGCGGAGTCCTGTCTGCAGCCCGCTCCTTAATCGTTAATTATTCTTTGTTTTATTGTATTTAAGACACTATAATCATTATTCCTCTTGTGACTTGGCTTCCCTTTGTAATTAGAGATAACGATTCGGGTACGTTTTGTACGACGCCCGCATCGTTTGAGATAACTCTCCGGAAAGCTGAGGATGCCCTGACCACCCAAAGACGAGGAGGTGCGGGAGGCTGCCGGCCCCACGCCACCCCCGGCGCCGGTAAATCACCGGGGCTGGCACCAAAACGGAGCTGCCGTCGCCTTCAAGCTGCGAATTACCTTTGCTAGGCTCGGGGGAAACGGGCTCCCGAGCCCGGGAGCGGGTCAGGTCACGGTTTTAGGGTGAAAAAAGGTCCCGTCCTCCTCAGGAGCGGCAGTCGTGAGAAGGGGATAGAAACGCGTCGCGAAGGGAGGCACGAGCAACGGCTGCCCCCGCCGAGCCAGGCACCGCGGAAGAACCGACGGAGCCGCGAGCCCTCAGCCACGGCGCTGGGAAACCAGCCTAGGACAGGCGTAACTAAACCCAGGCGAGCCCGCTTCGGCTCAGAGCCCTCGCTCAGCGCTTTCAGAGCATTGGCTGAAAAAACGGTTGACAAAAATCACTGGAAACGCGTTTTCCTCCTCGTTTTCCATGCCAAAAATTAACAGGCTGTCTAAGCAGGAAGACTTTTCCCTTCTTCTTCCTTTACAGCCTCACCGGCGGCTGAAAAAAGCCTCACAAAAAGACAAGAAGCTGGACACAAGCAATCCCTGGGCTGGCCTGCGGGCCGGGCCGAGACGGCGCAGCATCCTCCGAGGGGCTGGACGCGGCACCGCCGCGCTTTCGCGGCCGGAGCATTCGGCTTCCCCGCGTTTCGCCTCCGCTTCGAGACAATAAATACCGGCGCCGCGACGGATACCGACAACGCCGAGCACAAAGCGGCTCCGCGCGACGACCTGCAAACACGAGAACGCGCCAGCGACGGCGGTTCGGGGGGGGTTTTGCCAGCGCTGCGGCGAACCTCCGCAGGGAACGCGTCCGGGAGGGCCTGAGCAAAGCGGCCGCTTTTGGTTAAATGCCTATTTCTTACGACGAGCCCCGGCTGCTGCGGTGGGGGGGGACGGGAAGGGAGGTCTCCCCGCCGGTGTGCGACGCCGCCCGCGGCCCGCCGAGACGTACGGGCGCACACGGCGACCTCCAGCCCCCAAAAGCTGTCGTATTTCGCGGTGCGTTTATGGCCCAGGGGGAAAAAACAGGCCTTGGGAAGTTTACCAGGCTAAGCGAGGTAAGTCACGATTTAAAGACGGATGAGGTAAAACGCGGAGATGTGTGTGTGAGATCCGGGTCCCACGAGCTTCGCTGAAGCTCCCCGTCTAACAAGGCAGAGCGTTTCTGCTCCGGCTTTCTGAAACGGGCCGTGATTAAGGGCTCTTGCGAGGTTCGTTGCTTCCCCCCAAGGCCAGCATCGCTCGGCTTACGGGGAGAGAGGACGGGGGCGCACAAGGGACGCGTGGAACCAGAAAACGAGCGAGGAAGAGCACGGAAGAAAATACTGACAACAGGCCGGGGTCCCCCGTCGCCTCACACGCCGCGCGGACGCGGTGTTAAACCAAGGGGCCGCGGCGGCGGTCGTTACGCCTCGTTCACCCGAGCTGGGGAGCGAGGCGCCCCGCGAGGGGGTGAGTTTGGAGCCTCGCGCCGCCCCGGCACCGCGGAAGGCCGTGCCCGTATCGAGCGAGCGCTTTTTCCTTCCCGACAGGGTCCCTTTGATCCCCTCCGCGCTTCGCGCTCTTACCGCAGAGGACGATCAAATTACACCCCGCGCGCAAAGTTTATACCCTCAACACCAATTACGTGTTTTCTTTTCGGTTTTTAGGTTTGATTAACGTTTGCTTTTGCGCCTTCGGTTTCCCCCGGCTTCCCCTTACCGAGGTCAGCGATAAAAACAGGCGCGAAGCCGCTGGCGGAGCGGGGTCCCCGAGAGCTTCGGCGACACTCTCGCGCGCGAGGGGTTTTTCCAGGGAGGAGAAACCGAATTGAGAAGGGATGGGGGGGGGGCAGAGGACGCCCAGACCCGCCTGCGGGCGAATTTATGTAAAACGAGGGCAGGGAAGTACCGAGGATCTCCTCAGCGCTCGCTTTCACCGCATCGAGAGTTAATTTACCGCCAACCTCCCGAGGGAACGGCGGAACAAGGCGACGGGGACAACGACTCGCTAAATCTACGTGAGCCCGACGAGGCGCCTCGTTCCCCGAATCGGTTGGTTTTAAGGTTTTTGTTCGGCTCCAGCACCAGCGGCCGAACTACCCCCGCGACCCTCGGAAAGCCTCTGCGACGTCGAGCTCCTCTCGCCGAGGGACGTCGCGCTCGGGGCTTTACCGAAACGGAGGCGTTTTCATCCGCGTCAGGGTGAACCCGAGCTGGAGGGGAACCGCCAAACCCCGACGGTGACAGTGAGACGCGGCTGCCGCCCCGCCCGACGCCCTACGGCGGGCTCAGGGTCCGCCATCGGGGCCGAAACCCCGAGGAAACCCCTATTTTACCTTCGCATCCCCGTTTAATCAAACTTTTGGACTTCTTCCTGCTCTGAGGACGCGCAGCTTATACTCCAGAAACGGGGTGGGGGGAGAAAAAATATTAAACCACCCATTTTTTGACAGCCCAAGGCGCGTTCATCAATTGTATAACGACGGGAATTACAAGCAGGCGGATGAAAAAGGCACCAGCCCCTATTTCGCCGCTGCCATCCTCTTTTTCCGTCGTCCCGGCAGATTTATCTATTACGCAAAATAAAAGGTGTGCTGGGCGGGAGAGGAGGGCAACCCCCCACCCCACCCCAGCTAAAGCTTTCCGGGGGAGAAAGCTGGAAATGATAATTTCCCCGTAGGGCACCGCACGGCGGGATTTGCAGACTCTGCAAGAATCCTGCCCGGGGGACCGGAGGAAATCTCCATTTCAATGCGGAGGACCTGCGGGAATGCCGTGCTTTCCCCACCGAAAGGGGCTGAAGGAAAGGATTCCTCCGGAAATCCATCCGGTGGCTCACGTTTTTAAGCGCACAAACCCCCGAAACAGAAACTAAACCCCGTACGGGTTATTTTCGCGGCACTAATAAATATTTGAAACACAAACAGGTTTTTTTTCCTCCCTTTTCCTAGCAGCAACTTAGAAAAGGCAACGGCCCAGATTCTGAACATACCAACCACCAACGTCTATTTTTAACAGATCAACTTGGAATCGGTGTTTTCGCCCCCCTCCCAATGATTCCCTCACCTCACTGTCCCCGTTCGGCGCACGCCTTCCGCCGCCTCGGCCCAGGTGATTCTGTAAACCCTCCTCCGACCGCAGCTACGGGGCAGCCGCCGGCGGACGGGAGGGTAAGGCTCGGCCCCCCTCGAGCGGGGGAAGCTCTCTTTGGGGTAGCGTTGGATAACGAGGGAAGGGGTGAAGGAGGCCCGACGTACGCGCCGGCACAGACGGGGTAACCAGGGCTCCGCGCAGCCTCCGCGGCCGCTCTGGATGGAATTAAAACGTCGGTTTTTAACCCACAATGTACGCAAAAACCCACCGCTCGGAGCACGCACCTCTCCGGGTTGAGGTTCGCGTTACCGCTGTTCCTTAGCTGGAAATATTAACAGGCTTTGGACCCACCCGGGAGCAGCCCCAGCCTTCCCTTGGTTTTCTGAGGAATCTTTGTAGAATTATTAAGGCTGGAAAAGACCTCTCGGATCATCGAGTCCAACGGCCAACCCAACACCCCCAGGTCTCCTAAACCGTGTCCCCAAGTGCCGCGTCTGCACGTCTTCTAAATACCCCCAGGGACGGTGACTCCCCCACCTCCCTGGGCAGCCTCTGCCAGGGCCTGACCGCTGTTTTGGTGAAGGCGTTTTTCCTAATCTCCAATTTAAACCTCCCCAAAGCACCGGAGGCCGTTTCCTCTTGTCCCATTGCTTGTTCCTTGGGAGCAGAGACCAACCCCCCCCTCACTCCAGCCCCTCTCAGGGGGCTGCAGAGAGCGAGAAGGGCTCCCCTCAGCCCCCCCTTCTCCAGGCTAAACCCCCCCAGCCCCCCCAGCCGCCCCCCAGCACACTTGTGCTCCAGACCCTGCCCCAGCCCCGCTGCCCTTCTCTGGACACGCTCCAGCCCCTCCAGGCCCTTCTTGTCCCGAGGGGCCCAAACCTGAGCCCAGCACTCGAGGTGGGGCCTCCCCAGGGCCGAGCACAGGGGCCCCATCCCTGCCCGGCTCCTGCTGGCCACCCCAGTGCTGACACAAGCCCGGGGGCTGGTGGCCTCCTTGGCCACCCGGGCACTGCTGGCTCATGCCCAGCCGGCTGTCAGCCAGCACCCCCAGGGCCTTCTCCGCCGGGCACTTCCCAGCCCCTCTGCCCCAGGCCTGGTGTGACCCAAGGGCAGGACCCGGCACTTGGCCTTGTTAAACCTCACACAACTGGCCTCGGCCCATCGATCCAGCCTGTCCAGGTCCCTCTGTAGGGCCTTCCTGCCCTCGAGCTGATCGACACCCCCACCCAGCTTGGTGTCATCTGCAAAGTCACTGAGGGTGCCCTCGATCCCCTCGCCCAGATCATCAATAAAGACATTAAACAAGACCGGCCCCAACACCGAGCCCTGGGGAGCCCCGCTGTGACCGGCCTCCAGCTGGATTCGGCTCCGTCACCACAACTCTGGGCTCGGCCACCCAGCCAGTTTTTACCCAGCGAAGGGTCCACCCGCCCAAGCCATGAGCCGCCAGCTTCTCTGGGAGGGTGCTGTGGGAGACGGTGTCGGCGGCTTTGCTTAACGTCCACAGCCCGCCTCGCACGGATAAGCCTCCCCGCCACGACCCCGCCGCGCCGAGGGGCGGGAGGGGAGCGCTCGTGCTTCGCTAACCTCTTGTTTTGAGCGACCCCGCGCCGACTATGGGTGGGAGGCGACGCACGGAACGGATCCGCTTTGCGCAGTCGTGCCGTAAGGGGCAAAACCAGGCGGATTGTTACGGCAGCTGCCCGGTAACCTGACGAACGGACCCCCAGAGGAGCGGGGCTCTGAACGCCAACGGGTCTGTTTGAAGCGTTAAGGAGCCAGGGTGAAAAGCCAAGACGGAATCCGAGCGGGAACCAGAAATCCAGGCGCCCCGGTGCCGCCGTCCGTGCTCAAAACCAACACCCAAACCCCAGCGTTCCGGGCTTCCGGAATGCCTTAAAACCCTCAAAGCCAAGATTGCGCGATAGGACGTCGTTTCCCCTCGATGTTAATCTCTGTCTGCGAGAGGCGCGAGTGGATTATTTGGGCTGCGAGCGCCGAGGATGCAGCGTGCTGTCATGGATACGGGGCCGGGGGGATGCAGAACTGACCCCCTTAAAGAAGGCAAACCTCGCCGCTCCGAACACCCACGCCGCAGCTCGCCGCGCCACCGCGCCAGCCGAGGCGCCTTTAAATGCTTTCTTTCGATTAATAATGGAAAATAAGGAGGTAAAAGAGGAGCAGCGCGAGCCTCGTTTTGCTCCGGAGCGTTGAAACATGTAACGAGGAGACCGGGAATAGATCGGGTGCTGCTCCTCGGCGCCGGAAGGGACCCTAAGCCCGGTCCCCGGCTTTACGTGGAGTTTAAAGCGCTAAACCGAGCTCTGGGCGTATCTGAGCGCGAAGAGCTCCGGCCGCGCTCTGGGAGGGCACGGGTTACCGTGCCCGCTGCCGATTGCCACGCGGCAGCCAACGAGGCGCGGTGAGCGAACGCCATCCGTCCTCCCCGCGCGGCCTTAGGGATACGCGTCCGCGGCGGGGGAGCGGCCCTCGGCGCGCGGGGATCGGGCGTTTTTTCGGCTCCTTCACCAGATCGCCATCCCGGCTGATTTTTCTACCGCAACCGTAGCGCCCGGGAGGCGCGTCGTAGCCTCCGCCGTACGCGTCGCGCGTCCGGCTGCCGTCAAAAGCGACCCGCGCTGTTTGAGCGCGTTTAGCCGGGCCGTCTCCGTCAAGGGGAACCCGAATTTTCCCTTCTCGGGGAAAACGGGTGATATGAGGATTGGAAAGACCCTTATTTTCAACGGAGGGGTTGGGAGCGGAGCTCCGTAAGGAAAAGCAGCGGCTCTCGCGGCGCAGAGGGAGCGTTTGAACACACCGAGCACCTCATTCTACGAGAGGACGGAGAAGGATACTTAAAATTTCCCAGTTAAAAGGATCTGAGCCCTAAAATTAACCGGCCTAGCCCATCCTCGGTGGCGGGTGCTGCCCTACACACAAACAAGCGGGTCTCGGAAGAGGGGGTGCATAAACCAGCTCCCCGCGCAGCCTAATCCGCGCGCACGCTCCGGCCCTCGGTGCCGGTAACGTTTTCTGCTGTTCCTGTACCAAAAATATTCCGGGGGTTGGCGCTCGCTCGGAGCCAGAGCAGCCGGGCTGATGGTTTCAGCAGTTCTGTTAGGGGCTGCGGCAGCCGCGAGTTAAATCGCAGGTTTTGCGACGCGCCGAGTGAGGGGCGTCGTGTTCCAGGTGAGTCTCCAGAAACAAACCCAGCAGTAAAAGGAACACGTTCTAATCGCCTTTGCCCGTCGCCGTTCTCCTACGGCGCCGGAGTTTGCAGGAACCGGGGGGAAGCGGCTGCTCCCTGCGCCAAACGCCTCGGAGATACGGAGCGTGAAAGCGCCTGCGGCGTCTCGCGGCGACCCGAACTCGAACTCCCCCCCGCGCCGCGAGCGCACCGGTAACCTTAGACCCATTTTAGAGATGACGGCGCTTTTTAAAAGCCCGGCCACCAGGAATTTAGGTTTCCGACTCGCCCTGAAGTCGGAGCGCCGGCCCGGTCGCCGAGGGGTTTCAGGGCGCTTTCTCCCCCTCTATATTTCTCGGGGGTGAGACGAACATCTCGCAGCAGGAACCTGCTGCGGGGGGCGGTTTGAGAAGCTTCTGGTTCATTTCCAGCCCTCGGGATGGGCGCAGCAGGAGCGGCGTCCCCGCTCTGCCGTCCCGTAGGGCTGGGACGCCGACAGCCGGGCAGCCCCTGCCCCCGAGGAACCAAAGTCCGCCCTCTTTCCTTCAGGGATTTCTGCTTAAAAAAAGCTACGGAAAGGAAAAGGCTTCGGCTGCCCCGAGGCGCAAGCGGAGGGCAGCTGCAGGTGCGGGCCGCTCGAGAGCAACCTCGGACGTTTCTTCCTGCAGGAGGAACGTTAAAACCAAAGTAAAACCATTTGCGTAGGGTTTGGAGGTTGAGCGTTACTCAAAAACCGATTAAATCCACCCAAGCCGCCTCTCCGCCTGTCCCGCGTCCCCGTAACTCGTTCAGCATCGACCTGGTTTCACGGCCAGGACAACTCTTGCCTTCGCGCGGGCGGGAGGGACGAGACAAGCCCGCGGCGGCGACGGGAAACGTCCCGTTCCGGGCTCGGGGAAGCCTTTTCCTCGCGGCGGCGGGGACTCGCACCGTCCCGGGCCGCCCTCCCCTCCCCCTGCGCGACGCAGGACTGACTCGGAGCTTTTTTTTTTTTTTTTTTTTCTCGAAATCATTTCCAGACTCGCATTCCCTCGACCGCAGCGGGAGGAGGAGGAGAAATACAATGGGAGGCAAAGAGCTCGCTTTTTTGGGGAAGGAGGGGGGATACTTCCCAGGGCCGGAGGGCAGGGGGAGAAGAGGACGTGGGGAAGGAGCTCGGCGAACGCTTCCCGGCCGGGAAACGCCGCTCCCGGTTTCCCTCGACAGCGAGCGGCCGTCGCGGGGCGTTTTGGCCCGCCCTTTGGTCCCGACGTCCAGCGAACGGCTCACGGTTTTGTTGGATGTAAAGGTTGTTCTCCTACCGGGGAGGGGGGGGGAAGGTGCGGCAGCGCTCGGACACGGGGCCGAGGGGGAGCCGGCGCGAAGGCAGGTCGTCCCCGGAGCCGCCACGCGGAGCGACGAGTCCCGCGCCTCCGACGGCGGACGCCCAAAACCAGGCCAGTTCACGTGACAGCGGGGTGCCGGGGTGGGAGTTTGGGGAGCAGATTTGGGAAAGACGGACGAGAAATCGGAGAAACACACTCAGCTACGCGCAGTCCTCGCAGGAAATGGGTCCGAACCCCTTCCAGGCTGGCTCAAAAGCCTTCACTTTTAATGACGACTGATAACAAAATAAACGTTGACAGTTTTCTTAAGTTCTCCAACAACTCCACAGCATTTTCCTCAGAAATCCGTGTCTGAAACGAGCCGCAAAACCAACAGCTTTTTGCAGGTGAACGCCTCGTCACGCGCCGACCCACGACCTTCTCGTCAAAACCGCAACGAACGTTTCTACTCCTTACGGCAGCAGAAACAACTTCCAAACACGCGCTGAATGTAAACTCAAGCCATCTCGGCCTCCGCCCGCAGCCGGCCCGGCCTCCCCGGCTGCTCCCGTCGGCCGCAGGAGTCTTGTTTTCGCGGCTGACTTCCAGTCAGCAATAAAACTGACAAAAATCAGGTCACTTTGCTGCCGGAGAAGGCGAGGAGGGAGAAGGGGAGAGCGCGGGGCCCGGGGCTGGGAGGATTGGGAAGCGTGGAGTGGGACGGAGCGCGCGACCGCTCGGGCACGACTGCGGCTTTAACTCCCTGCGTGAGGATTTGGAAATATTTCAGCTATTAAATAGTAACACTGGAGAGAAATCCACGCCGTCGCGGTGCGGGACGCCACGCACGCCCTCTCACGGAACCGCTTCTTCTCCCGAAGGGGAAGCGGCGGCTCCGGAGGAAGGGGAAGAAGCAGTCTCACCCCAAGCCGCCTTGTGAAACCCCTCCTCGGGCTCGGCGGCAGAACAGAAACGCTCTCCCGTCGCTCGAAGAAGCGAACTCCCCGCCAAGGGGGAACGCGGAGGAGCCGCGCTCGGAGCCTGCTTAGGCCGGGATGGGCGAGAGGCGCTCGCCCGACGCCGCGGCCCGGCGTTTGTTCACGGAGCGGGTCCGAAACGGGCGGGAAGAACAAAAGCTTTCCCCGCTCGGCTTCGCCAAGAGGCCTGGGCTGGAAGGACCACCTCAAGAGATGAAACGATAGCTCAGTCTCCATAGCAATCGCCGGCTCTGCCCGTGCCACCGGCGAGATTCCCTCGTGAGGGGGACAGCCCGAGCCCGGCTCGCGCCGGAGAGTTTTGGTGCACGGCGCTATTTTCCCGGTGAATTCCGGCAGAAAACGCCAAAAGCCTCCCCTCTCCTCCGCCACTACGAGATCTGAACCATTTTTAACCCCGACGGGGCGGTTAATCCTAGCCTACGCTAACTTTTAGCGTCGCGGGGCTGTTAGGCGAGAAGCGCCGGTGAACTCAACGAAGGCAACGCAATCGGCCGGCTGCGCTCTGCCGGCTCATCGCTCCGAAGCCCCCCGGAGCTGGGAACTGAGGGAGGGGCTTCCAGCCGCGCTGTTTCGGTACCCCAATCGGGGTCAGAGGCGAGCGTGGTGGGAGCGAGACCGAGCACGAAGCCTCTCGCAGGCCAACGGCCGTGTTTTAGAGCTGGGTGTTCCAACGTTAACACAATCTGCCCGTTTCTTGACCCAAAAACCCCGCTCTACCACAGGGCGAGACGTAGCCGCTACCGCGACAAACGCTGCTCCGCTAACGTGACGATTCGGAGGCTGTATTTCCAGTGTTTATCTTTCCTAAAGAGACTTAAATTTAGCGTTAAGTCTCTCACATCGGGGAAAAAACACGGGGGAAAGAAATGCCGAGTCACAAATCATTCCCCTCGAGTTTTTTTTCCCCCCTCAGGAAAAAGAGGAAAGCGCTCTGAGAGTCCAGCCTCACCCGCACATTCACAAGACAACCCACGAAAGCTCCACGTAAGACGCTGCCGCCCTCTAAACGCCCCTCCAGACTTCCAGAAATACTCTTTTCTACTCAAAAAAAGGGCTTCAGGAGATATTTAAGGACCAAATCCCCCCCGGGACAGGGTGTTATTTTGGGTTTCCCCGCAGCGCCGGGCGCAGAAGCGGATCCTTCCCATCGGCGGCGATTCCCAGCGAAGGCGCGGGGGAGAAGGGGAGCCGCGCCGGACGCCGGCTTCGCTTGTCGCCAGAATGTTTTCTGGTGCAAAGTATTCCCTCGGCGCGCGCCGGACCCTGCAGATGGGTTTCCCCCCACCTCTCATTTTTATTAACGCGATGGGAAGAAAGGACGCAGTGATTGTATCGCCGGAGAGAGAGAGAGAACGGTTATCGCGCGCTTTCAGGGCGCTGGATTTCTCCCCCGGTATCTAAATCGCTAAATATTCTGGGAAGGAGAAGCGTGCGAAATACGGGCTGCCCGCGCGACTCGGGAGGAATCCTTCCCCCGACGGTTAGGCTGGGGTGAAACAACACGCGGTGTGGGATAGCCGTGGGGTAACGGTGCCCCGCCACCTCGTCCTCTCGTTCTAGAATTAATAACGACGACGACTCGAAGATCAGCACGTGTGTCTGTCACACGTTCGCGGGTCAAAGAACCAACAGCCAAAAAAAAAAAGCGATATATTTTAGCGTTCAAATGTAAGCAGCGAAGCGTCGGCGCAGGCACCAGGGGATGGGGGAGCGGCGCAAACCCGATGGCCTCACGGCGAACGCGCGTGCCGAGCCCGGCGCGGCCAAGCGGGAGCCCCTCGGCGCGGCACCCCGGCGCCCCGGGTGGGTGCCACAGCCGCGAACCCACCGCCGGGCTTTGGCCGCGCCTGGGATTGGGTCCAGCTGCGGCGCAGCGCGGGGGGACAGGCAAACCCCCCCCGTGCCTCAGTTTCCCCGTGGGTCACACGCAGGCGCCGTTCGACAGCTACTCTTGAGCCAAACAACAAAAGTTCCGATGGTGAACGGTGCGTCCGGGGACCACGACGGCACCAGGGATCCCGACGGGACGGCGGGCGGGATACACGGAATTACCGAAGAGGGAAAAACCAGCCCGGAAGGAGAGCTGGTGTCGAGAAAACTACAGAAACCAAGACCACGACCACACGCCCGGCATCGCTCCCGCAAAAAGGCAAAGCCAAAACACACACGTAAACGGTAAATACGTTCCGAAATGAAGCTGCGAGCAGCAAATGAAAACTAGAAGAGAATTTGAAGAGCAACGAACTGTAGTTTATTCCACTAATGCCTTATTTAACGCAGTGAGGGGAAAAAACCTGGGGGCTGTAAGGGGGCGCGGGGCACCCCTCGGATGGCCAAGGCCAGCAGGGCCCCCCCCGTGGGGCGCGCTGCCCCCGACACGCCGGGGCGCCGAGACGCTCCGCAGCTTGCCGTTTCCCAAACCGGGGGAGGCCGCGGCGGCGGGTCCGGGCTGAGCGAAGCGCCGGCGATGGAGGTTTTGAATCCTGACATTGCAAAGGCTTCGCTTCCCCTCCGTGCCGGCGCTCCCAGAGCCATCCCGAGGCGGCCCCGGCTCGTCCCCGGGAGGAAGAGGAGGAGGGGAGCGGCGGGGGGGGGACGCGCACAGAGGCCGAGACAGCAGCACCGAGTCACGGCAGGGCGAACCGGCGGCCTCTCCCGAGCCCCCCCCCCCCTCCCTCTCCTCGCCCGGGAGGAGGTGGGGACGAGCAGGGCGCTTCCCGGCGGCGGCGGGGGGGGGAAGGCTGTCGGCGCCCCCTCTTTTGGGGGGGAGTGTGTGCATTGAGGGGGCGGGGGGGCGGGGGGGGGGGGGGGGCCGGAGGGCGACGTCTCCTTTTGGGGAGGTACATTGTATTCCGGAGACGTGACCCGCAGCCGCCGCAGCGGGAGGCTGCCCGGGGGCGGCGGGGCCGGGGCGCGGGGGGGGGAGCGGCGGCGGGGCCGGTGCCCGGGGAGGGGGCAGCCGCCCCCCCTCCCGCCGCCGCAGGTAGCGGAGTTAAGCGATTTAAAGCGAAATTGCTGCATTGTAAGAAACTCACCGTGATGTTTGAGCAGCAGTCGGCGCGGGGTCTCCCAGACATCCCCGCACGGGCTCCGGAGGCAGGACCCCGCCAGGCACCGACACATAGGGGTTCAGCGCGCTGCCTGATCGCCCTCCGCGCCCCGCGCCGGCCGCCGCCGGGCTGGGGGGGGGCGGCGGCAGCGGGGACACCCCGCCCGCCCCAGGGCCCCCGATTAACGCGCACCCCCCCCCGCCGCGCCCCCCCCTCCCCGCGCCCTGCATTTGCATACGCCACGCCCCCTTCCCCCCCCGCCCCGCCCCGCCCGGCGAGAGGGACGCGCTGCGCCCCGGGCCCGGCTCTGCTGGGACGGGCCCAGCTAAACCCGGCCTCGTCGGGACGGGCCCGGCCCAACCCGGCCTTGCTAGGAGGGGCCCGGCCGAACCCGGCCTCGCCCAGCCAAACACGGCGTTGCTAGGACAGGCCTTGCGGAACCCGGCCCATCCAGGACGGGCCCTGCTGTACCCGGCCTTGCCCAGCCGAACCTGGCCTCACCAGGACGGGCCCAGCTTTGCTAGGATGGGCCTAGCCAAGCCCAGCCTTACTGGGACAGACCCTACCAAACCCAGCCTTGCCCAGCTGAACCTGGCATCACTAGGAAAAGCCCAGCTGAACCCAGCCAAACGTGGCCTCGCTGTGACAGGCCCAGCCAAACCTGGCCTTGCCCAGCTGAACTTGGCCTTGCCTGGATGGGCCCAGCTGAACCTGGCCTTGCTAGGATGGGCCTAGCTAAACGGGGCCTTGCTAGGAAGGCAGGGCTGCCGGTTCCTCCCGGCTGGGGGGTGCTCATACCTGCTGAGTCACGCCAGGGGGAGATCTCCCCGACGGCCCTCACCAGCGCGCTGATCCTCGCCAGTCCTGGCCCGCGCGGGCCCCCGTTTCTGTATGAAACGGAGAAAAATCTCGGGGTTAGAGGGGCCTCTCAGGGCCGGCAGGCTGGGCCTAAGCCTCCCCCCCCAAACAGGGGAACCCCCCTGGGGGAAAAAGGGTGTTTAAACACAAATAAATGATTTTATTGATCAAACCCCCAGGCCAGCCTTTAATTTTAGAGGGTTTTTAGGGGGAAGTTCTGCCGAAAGCGTGGCGTTGGTACAGCAAAGCCGCAGTGGGGAGAGAACCCCCCGCCCCAGCCCGGCCTGGCAAAGACCCACAGGCAGTTCTGAGGAACCAGTGCCTTAATCAGGGTTGCCTAAGGTTGGTATTTTACAGATAAATAGCCCAATAAAACGTTCTCAGCTGCTTTTAACACGCCAGGGACTGCGTCACCCGGACAAAGAACAGGCACGGGGGACACCAGAAGTATTGCTGACGGAGCAAAAGGGGTGACAGCGACTGTGACACGCCCCCCTCCCCAATTTGCATCGTCGCAGAGTTAACGGCTTTCCCCCGTAAAACGGGTCATTTTACACCTGTGTAAAATCAATTTTTCCAGCTAATTCCTGAATCCTGGGTGAAAAAAATAACCTACTGGACAGGGGTTTGCTCGGCACTCCTGGCCCACTGCCGGTCCCAGCCTGTGGTTTAAGGCAGGTCCAGATTCCTCCCCCCCCACGTCAGGGGTTTAAGCACTTATTAAAACCCCACAAAGGGTATTTTTATGTGTATTCGCTCACAAAAAGGAAAACTGTTTTTAAAAATCGTCGCTCTTGAAAGGCAACACTTGAAAACAGCTCCCTGCTCACAGCAAGCTGGGGAAAATAAAAAACCCAACATATTCGCCGGCTTTCAGCTGGATTTTTGTTGAGATAAAGCCTCGCCGCTGGCACGCCCGGGCAGCCCGGCGCCCGGCCCAGCCCAGGGTCCTCCACATCCCAGTTACAAACTGGTTGAGCCGGCGACGAGGCCGCGCTGGCGATTGGCGGGGTGCAGGCAGGGGTAGGCAGGGCCAGGCGCTTTGCCTGCGCCCTGATTAGGCGGGTTAAATGTGATTGACCAGTGCGAGTAATTAATCTGCCGAGAGGCCGGGCTTGGGGCTTTGTTTATACCCCTGGATTGGCTGGATTTGAATTGGATATATATGTTCTGTTTGTACCTGGGTGGGACCTCGCGGCGGGGGGGGGGGGGGCGGGGGGGGTTATTTTGGTGCGTTACGCTATAAAAGCGCGGCGCCAGCCCAGCGCCGTCGCTCTCCTTCGCCAGCGCTGGGAGCCGACGGCCGGTGCCGGAAGAGGATCCGAACTCCGGGCTGGTTTATGGTGGGGGTGGGGGGGGAAGGGGAAGGAGATGAGCCCCACCGTCAGCAGCGCTTACCAAAAAAATTTAAGCCCTGCACTCGGCTATCTCCCTTTTTTTTTTGCGGTCCTGCGGCACCAAAACAAATCGAGCACGCTGTACCTTAAGAAAAAAAGCCAAACCCCAAAGGCTTGGGGGAAAGCGCTGTGAGCGATAATTCCACTAACCCATGGGACGAGACGAGCTTCTTTCCTCGAAGGACGCTGCTCGCAGCGGGCCCCTCAAAACACGGCGCCGATTTCCAAGCGGGAGGCATCACCGGTGCCATAAGGAAGGCTTTTTGTCTCTCATAGCGGCGGCTTCACAACCAGTCACGTACGCCGTCCTCAGACTGCAAAAAAAACCACCTTTGAGCGCGGCCGGTACGACGGGGCGAGGAGAAGCCGCACAGAATTTCGCTGCGGCGACGGGCTGGGATGTTTCTGTCCAAGCTCAGCACTCCCTCGGGTCACAAAACCTCGCCGGGACGGCGGTGTTTAGGGCAAAATCCTTCAACAGAGCGAAACGACCCACCGGTACCGCACTGACAGCGATCAAGGCTACGTAAAAACCCCTCTTCTTCAGAAAAAGCATCGATCATATCCCGCGGCGCGCTCATTAATTAGTACGGTACCCATGTGGACGCGTTCGCTCCGGAGAGGAGCTTGGCACGGCAGAGTAGTAACAGATGAAACCCCCAAACACCACTATTTCGGGGTTTGCTTAAAATACACAGCTGATGACTAACAGAATTACATACCATTTTTATGTAATAATACCCAAACGCTTACAGCCTTGCTCATCTCCGTGCAGCTCATCCCGGCTTTAACCACTAGACCGCAGCAGCAGGCAGCGCCGCGACACCTTTCCCATTTAAAACGACACAAGCTTATTTATTTTAAGGGTTTTTTTCCTTCCCACTTCTCCCCACTTGCTTCGCTAGGATCCAGGCGGCTCCTGGACCAGCCAGAGCAAGACCAGAGCATTAATAAGAGCTTTTTAAGTGCTACAGGTAAAGCGTTATTACGGTCAGTGGCCTAGTGCTCGTCCTGGGACAGGACGTCCTGCTAAAATGAAGCAATTTCCTTCAAACGACAGAAATAAATAGCAGAGAAAAAGCCAGAAAGGTACTGAAAATAGGGTGCTCGAAGGGATCCTGGTGCACTGCAACACCCTACCTTGTCTCGCTTTGAACACAGGGTTTCTTGGTGTTTTACAGTTACTGAGAAGTAAGAGCTACCCCGTGAAGCAGAACTCCCACTTCGCACGGGAGCAATCAAGTTGCAGAAATACTTCTGCCAAAGCCAGGCTGCAAAACGCTCAAGAGGCACATTGGGTCGTTCTTTGCTTGGAGCTTAGCTAAAACTGTGTACTTGGAGTCCTTTCCTAGGCTTTTCTCAGAGCTGTGCCCCGTAACTCACGTTCCCAGCCCCTTCCCACCCAACTCCCCCACCCCCTTTACCACACCTGCGCCCATGCCCACCACGCCGCCATTCCCCACCCAAACCTCCCCCTTTTACCACCCCCTCGCTTCCTTAAACCTTATTTTCACACACAATCCTTTCCACTCACCTCCCTCTGGGGCCACTTCTCTCACAGGCATCTCACGCACCCCCAAGTCTCCTCTCCCCCCGCACTAAGACCCCTTCCCCTCCCAAGCTCACTCCCCCACCACTCCTCCTCCTCTCTGGGACACCTCACATCCCCTCTCCCCCTTTACGAGCTCACTCCCCCGCCATTCCTCCCTCTCTCCTCTCTGGGACACCTCACATCCCCTCAAGCCTTCCCCTCTCCCCCCTCACAAGCTCACTCCCCCGCCATTCCTCCCTCTCTCCTCTCTGGGACACCTCACATCCCCTCAAGCCTTCCCCTCTCCCCCCTCACAAGCTCACTCCCCCGCCATTCCTCCCTCTCTCCTCTCAGGGATGCCTCACACCCCCTCAAGCCTCCCTGCTCTCCCTCCATACTAACACCCATTCCCCTCACAAGCTCACTCCACCACCATTCCTCCTCCTCCTCCTCCTCCTCTCAGGGACACCTCACATCCCCTCAACCCTCCCCTCTCCCCCCACACTAACACCTATTCCCCTCACCAGCTTGCTTCCCCCGCCATCCCTCCTCCTCCTCTCTGGGAAGCCTCACATCCCCTCAAGCCTCCGCTCTCCCCCCACACTAGCACCCACCCTCCGTACTCCCCCCACAAGCTCACTGCCCGCCATTCCTCCTCCTCTTCTCCTCCCCTGACCCACACACCCCTCTCCCTCCCCTACACAAAATGGCGCCGCCCGCGCGCCCGCCTTTTCCCGCCAGGAGCCCATCACGAGCCCATCACGTGACGCCGCGCACGCCCGCCCGTGCCGTTCCACGAGGCGGCGCTGGGCGGGAAGGGTCGGGGCGCGAGACGACGGCTGAGGCGGCGCCGCCGGTGAGGGACCCGCTCTGCTGCTTCTTCCTCCTCGCCCCCTCCTCCTCCTCCTCCTCGCCCCCTCCTCCTCCTCCCCCTCCCCCTCCTCCCCCCCCCCCCCGGGCCCCCGGGGCGGCTGGACGCCCCCCTTCGCCTCCGGGAGAAGCCCCGGCCCTGGGGCAGCCCCCGCCTCCCTCCGCCTGGCGCGTTCTCCTCAGGGAGAGCGTCCCCCGCCCCCCGCCCAACTCTGCTCCTTTACAGCCCCCTGTAAGGTTGGGAGCAGCGTTTCCCTCAGGGAGAGACCCCTTGCCCACCCCCCCAGCCCCAGGGTGGCCCCCCAGCCCCCCTTGCCCACCCCTCCAAGCCCCAGGGTGGCCCCCCAGCCCCCCTTGCCCACCCCCCCCAGCCCCCCTTGCCCACCCCCCCCAGCCCCAGGGTGGCCCCCCAGCCCCCCTTGCCCACCCCCCCCAGCCCCAGGGTGGCCCCTCAGCCCCCCTTGCCCACCCCTCCAAGCCCCAGGGTGGCCCCCCAGCCCCCCTTGCCCACCCCTCCAAGCCCCAGGGTGGCCCCCCAGCCCCCCTTGCCCACCCCTCCAAGCCCCAGGGTGGCCCCCCAGCCCCCCTTGCCCACCCCTCCAAGCCCCAGGGTGGCCCCCCAGCCCCCCTTGCCCACCCCTCCCGCCCCAGGGTGGCCCCCCAGCCCCCCTTGCCCACCCCCCCCAGCCCCCCTTGCCCACCCCCCCAGCCCCCCTTGCCCACCCCTCCCAGCCCCAGGGTGGCCCCCCAGCCCCCCTTGCCCACCCCTCCCAGCCCCAGGGTGGCCCCCCAGCCCCCCTTGCCCACCCCTCCCAGCCCCAGGGTGGCCCCCCAGCCCCCCTTGCCCACCCCTCCAAGCCCCAGGGTGGCCCCCCAGCCCCCCTTGCCCACCCCTCCAAGCCCCAGGGTGGCCCCCCAGCCCCCCTTGCCCACCCCTCCAAGCCCCAGGGTGGCCCCCCAGCCCCCCTTGCCCACCCCTCCAAGCCCCAGGGTGGCCCCCCAGCCCCCCTTGCCCACCCCTCCAAGCCCCAGGGTGGCCCCCCAGCCCCCCTTGCCCACCCCTCCAAGCCCCAGGGTGGCCCCCCAGCCACCCTTGCCCACCCCTCCCGCCCCAGGGTGGCCCCCCAGCCCCCCTTGCCCACCCCTCCCGCCCCAGGGTGGCCCCCCAGCCCCCCTTGCCCACCCCCCCCAGCCCCCCTTGCCCACCCCCCCAGCCCCCCTTGCCCACCCCTCCCAGCCCCAGGGTGGCCCCCCAGCCCCCCTTGCCCACCCCCCCCAGCCCCAGGGTGGCCCCCCAGCCCCCCTTGCCCACCCCTCCAAGCCCCAGGGTGGCCCCCCAGCCCCCCTTGCCCACCCCTCCAAGCCCCAGGGTGGCCCCCCAGCCCCCCTTGCCCACCCCTCCCGCCCCAGGGTGGCCCCCCAGCCCCCCTTGCCCACCCCCCCCAGCCCCCCTTGCCCACCCCCCCAGCCCCCCTTGCCCACCCCTCCCAGCCCCAGGGTGGCCCCCCAGCCCCCCTTGCCCACCCCTCCCAGCCCCAGGGTGGCCCCCCAGCCCCCCTTGCCCACCCCTCCAAGCCCCAGGGTGGCCCCCCAGCCCCCCTTGCCCACCCCTCCAAGCCCCAGGGTGGCCCCCCAGCCCCCCTTGCCCACCCCTCCAATTCCCAGGGTGGCCCCCCAGCCCCCCTTGCCCACCCCTCCAAGCCCCAGGGTGGCCCCCCAGCCCCCCTTGCCCACCCCTCCAAGCCCCAGGGTGGCCCCCCAGCCCCCCTTGCCCACCCCTCCAAGCCCTAGGGTGGCCCCCCAGCCCCCCTTGCCCACCCCTCCAAGCCCCAGGGTGGCCCCCCAGCCCCCCTTGCCCACCCCCCCAGCCCCAGGGTGGCCCCCCAGCCCCCCTTGCCCACCCCCCAGCCCCAGGGTGGCCCCCCAGCCCCCCTTGCCCACCCCCCCAGCCCCAGGGTGGCCCCCCAGCCCCCCTTGCCCACCCCCCCAGCCCCCCTTGCCCACCCCCCCCAGCCCCAGGCTGGTCCCCCAGCCCCCCTTGCCCACCCCCCCCAGCCCCAGGCTGGTCCCCCAGCCCCCCTTGCCCACCCCCCCCAGCCCCAGGCTGGTCCCCCAGCCCCCCTTGCCCACCCCCCCCAGCCCCAGGCTGGTCCCCCAGCCCCCCTTGCCCACCCCCCCCAGCCCCAGGGTGGCCCCCCAGCCCCCCTTGCCCACCCCTCCAAGCCCCAGGGTGGCCCCCCAGCCCCCCTTGCCCACCCCTCCAAGCCCCAGGGTGGCCCCCCAGCCCCCCTTGCCCACCCCTCCAAGCCCCAGGGTGGCCCCCCAGCCCCCCTTGCCCACCCCTCCAAGCCCCAGGGTGGCCCCCCAGCCCCCCTTGCCCACCCCTCCAAGCCCCAGGGTGGCCCCTCAGCCCCCCTTGCCCACCCCTCCAAGCCCCAGGGTGGCCCCCCAGCCCCCCTTGCCCACCCCTCCAAGCCCCAGGGTGGCCCCCCAGCCCCCCTTGCCCACCCCTCCAAGCCCCAGGGTGGCCCCCCAGCCCCCCTTGCCCACCCCTCCAAGCCCCAGGGTGGCCCCCCAGCCCCCCTTGCCCACCCCTCCAAGCCCCAGGGTGGCGCCCCAGCCCCCCTTGCCCACCCCCCCCAGCCCCAGGGTGGCGCCCCAGCCCCCCTTGCCCACCCCCCCCAGCCCCAGTGTGGCCCCCCAGCCCCCCTTGCCCACCCCTCCAAGCCCCAGGGTGGCCCCCCAGCCCCCCTTGCCCACCCCTCCAAGCCCCAGGGTGGCCCCCCAGCCCCCCTTGCCCACCCCCCCAGCCCCAGGGTGGCCCCCCAGCCCCCCTTGCCCACCCCCCAGCCCCAGGGTGGCCCCCCAGCCCCCCTTGCCCACCCCCCCAGCCCCAGGGTGGCCCCCCAGCCCCCCTTGCCCACCCCCCCAGCCCCAGGGTGGCCCCCCAGCCCCCCTTGCCCACCCCCCCAGCCCCCCTTGCCCACCCCCCCCAGCCCCAGGGTGGTCCCCCAGCCCCCCTTGCCCACCCCCCCCAGCCCCAGGGTGGTCCCCCAGCCCCCCTTGCCCACCCCCCCCAGCCCCAGGGTGGCCCCCCAGCCCCCCTCGCCCACCCCTCCAAGCCCCAGGGTGGCCCCCCAGCCCCCCTCGCCCACCCCTCCAAGCCCCAGGGTGGCCCCCCAGCCCCCCTTGCCCACCCCTCCAAGCCCCAGGGTGGCCCCCCAGCCCCCCTTGCCCACCCCTCCAAGCCCCAGGGTGGCCCCCCAGCCCCCCTTGCCCACCCCTCCAAGCCCCAGGGTGGCCCCCCAGCCCCCCTTGCCCACCCCTCCAAGCCCCAGGGTGGCCCCCCAGCCCCCCTTGCCCACCCCTCCAAGCCCCAGGGTGGCCCCCCAGCCCCCCTTGCCCACCCCTCCAAGCCCCAGGGTGGCCCCCCAGCCCCCCTTGCCCACCCCTCCAAGCCCCAGGGTGGCCCCCCAGCCCCCCTTGCCCACCCCTCCAAGCCCCAGGGTGGCCCCCCAGCCCCCCTTGCCCACCCCTCCCAGCCCCAGGGTGGCCCCCCAGCCCCCCTTGCCCACCCCCCCCAGCCCCAGGGTGGCCCCCCAGCCCCCCTTGCCCACCCCCCCCAGCCCCAGGGTGGCCCCCCAGCCCCCCTTGCCCACCCCCCCCAGCCCCAGGGTGGCCCCCCAGCCCCCCTTGCCCACCCCCCCCAGCCCCAGGGTGGCCCCCCAGCCCCCCTTGCCCACCCCCCCCAGCCCCAGGGTGGCCCCCCAGCCCCCCTTGCCCACCCCCCCCAGCCCCAGGGTGGCCCCCCAGCCCCCCTTGCCCACCCCCCCCAGCCCCAGGGTGGCCCCCCAGCCCCCCTTGCCCACCCCCCCCAGCCCCAGGGTGGCCCCCCAGCCCCCCTTGCCCACCCCCCCCAGCCCCAGGGTGGCCCCCCAGCCCCCCTTGCCCACCCCCCCCAGCCCCAGGGTGGCCCCCCAGCCCCCCTTGCCCACCCCCCCCAGCCCCAGGGTGGCCCCCCAGCCCCCCTTGCCCACCCCCCCCAGCCCCAGGGTGGCCCCCCAGCCCCCCTTGCCCACCCCCCCCAGCCCCAGGGTGGCCCCCCAGCCCCCCTTGCCCACCCCCCCAGCCCCAGGGTGGCCCCCCAGCCCCCCTTGCCCACCCCCCCCAGCCCCAGGGTGGCCCCCCAGCCCCCCTTGCCCACCCCCCCCAGCCCCAGGGTGGCCCCCCAGCCCCCCTTGCCCACCCCCCCCAGCCCCAGGGTGGCCCCCCAGCCCCCCTTGCCCACCCCCCCCAGCCCCAGGGTGGCCCCCCAGCCCCCCTTGCCCACCCCCCCCAGCCCCAGGGTGGCCCCCCAGCCCCCCTTGCCCACCCCCCCCAGCCCCAGGGTGGCCCCCCAGCCCCCCTTGCCCACCCCTCCAAGCCCCAGGGTGGCCCCCCAGCCCCCCTTGCCCACCCCGCTCAGCCCCAGGGTGGCCCCCCAGCCCCCCTTGCCCACCCCCCCCAGCCCCAGGGTGGCCCCCCTTGCCCACCCCCCCCAGCCCCAGGGTGGCCCCCCAGCCCCCCTTGCCCACCCCTCCAAGCCCCAGGATGGCGCCCCAGCCCCCCTTGCCCACCTCGCTCAGCCCCAGGGTGGCCCCCCAGCCCCCCTTGCCCACCCCCCCCAGCCCCAGGGTGGCCCCCCTTGCCCACCCCCCCCAGCCCCAGGGTGGCCCCCCTTGCCCACCCCCCCCAGCCCCAGGGTGGCCCCCCTTGCCCACCCCCCCCAGCCCCAGGGTGGCCCCCCTTGCCCACCCCCCCCAGCCCTAGGGTGGCCCCTCAGCCCCCTTGCCCACCCCCCCAGCCCCAGGGTGGCCCCTCAGCCCTCCTCTACCCCCCCCTACCCCAGCCCCACGGTGGCCTCCCAGTCCCCCTCTACCCTCCCCTAGCCCCAGGGTGGCCCCCCAGCCCCCCCTTGCCCCCAGGGTGGCCTCCTAGCCCCAGGGTGCCTCCCAGCCTCAGGGTGCCCCATTTTGTCCCCAGTCCTGGAGTTGTCCCCCTTGCCAGTGGCCCCTGGTCCCCTCCTATCCCTGGCCCTACCTTGCCCCCAGACCCAGGAGGACCCAAGCCCCTCACCCCCATCCCCTTATGCACTCCCCAGCCCTAGAGCCCCCCCTTGCCCCCAGGGTGGCCTCCCAGCCCTAAGAGGGTACCCCAGTCCTCCCTTTGCCCTCAGTCCTAGGGTGTCCCCCCCTCAACCCCAGCCCGCCCTGCTCCCCGGCCCTACGCCCCTGCCGCCGGGGTCCGACCCCAGCCCGCTCTGCTCCCCGGCCCCCCGCCCCTGCCCCTGGGGTCTCGCCCCCGGCCCGCCTTGCTCCCCAACCCCCTGCCCCCGGGGTCTGACCCTAGCCCGCCCTGCTCCCCAGCCCTTCGCCTCTCCCTGTGGGGTCTCTGCAGCCCTCCCGTGCCGTGAGAAGTCCACGTGTTCGCTGCAGGAATCGGGATTCGTTTCCTCTGCGGTGCGTAGGGCTGGTGCAGAGCCAGCGCCCCAGCTGCGGTGCCGGTGAGCGTCCAGCAGTAACACCAAACCCTATTTTACGTTCCCTTTTTACGCTTTATTTAGGCGGCTCTTCCTCGCGCCCTCAATCTTTGCTCGAGGCGGCGGCGCGTAGCTGTTCCTTAGGGTGGTGGCGGGCATGGAGCAGCACCCCTTCGGCGACGAGAGCGCGGTGCATTTGGAGATGCATCTCCCCGCGTTTCCTGACAGCCAGGGGCTCACCTCTAGCGAGGCTCTCGGCCTCGATCTGTCCCTAAATGGGGAAGGGGTCCCGTACGCGGGGGTGGGCGGCTTGGACGCAGCGCCCGGCCTTCAGCCCGCGGATGCGGCCAGCGAGGCTCCGGCGGCTGATTTAACCGCGCTCTCCGTGTACCCGGCCAAGGACTGCGGCTCCCTTCAGCTCCTCGGCGCGTCCGACCCGCGCCCCTCGCAGCACGGTGAGCGCGCTGGGCTCTGCCCTCCCCCCTGTTTTGACGGTGTCTCGCAGATGAAAGCGGCCAGAGTTATTTAGTAGCTTCGTATAGGTGGTGGAGTCTGTTACGTGGATGTATTTTTGGGGTTGAGAGATGGATGCGGGCGGTTCTTTAATCATTAAGCACTCTGAAAGCGTTTCTTGTTGCCTGTTACCTGTAAAATGACATTCAAATCGGTAAGGCTGTCGAAGATGGTGATAATTATAACACCTCTCTTTGACAGGAATTTAATTTCTCTCCTATTTTCTTAAAATTATACCCTAGGCAGGAATATATATATTTTTTTCCTTTCTCCAAGAGCCCTCGCAACCCGCTCTCCGCCTGGAAATGGAAAACGCGAAGGCATTAGAATGATAGATTTGCTAAACACGTTGCAAACACCTACGTTCCTGGCTTTCCCCGGAGCGGAGAAGAGGCATTCTGTTTAATTCCTTCTGCATTTCAAATGCATTTCAAATGAAAGGGGTTAAGCAGAAGGGGCTTTTCCCTTCCGGAGGGAACGCGCGACGCGGTGGCGAACGTGGATCGCAGCGCGCCCCGTTTGGGTGGCTTGAGGGCAAACCAAACGGAGGGCTGCGACGAGCAGCGGCGCTCGAGTAGGAAAATGAGACTTTCCCCAGTTAATAACGGCTCGTCCCTTTGCCGGGAGCCTCCAGCTGCCTCCCAAAGCCCGCTCCGGCGGGAAGCGCCTGGGTTGTTGCCCAGCCGGACTGCCGGAGGTAAAACACCCCGCGCAAAGCGGGCAGCAGTTGCCTCGTTTCCTCACTCTTTTCCCAAGAAAAAGAGGGGAAAGTGGGACAGCTCGTTCCCAGCGAGGCTCGGAACGGCGAAGGACGGGACTCGTGCGAGGGCGGGACGTGGGGTTCGGTGGTCGCGGAGGCCCCGGCAGCGAAATGGCTGCGGAGCTGGGAATCATAAGAGCGCGTTTGCGGGACCGTTGTGCGGGTGCTCGGCCGGAGCCCCGCAACGGGAGCCGTGTAGAAAGAGATAATTTGATCAATACTCGAGCGAAAATTGCGTTATCACAAGGGTAACCTGAGGATATCACTTTCTCCTGCCCTTCAGAGCCGGCGCTTCCCGCACCGATGGAGCCCGGAGGAGGAGGAGGAGCTGGCGGATGCGTGGGGAGAGGAAGGCATCCCCTCGTCTCTCGGCGGGCCTCGCTGCCGGGCTGCGGCCGCTGCGGGAAGGTGTTCAGCAGCGCCAGCGCTCTCAGCAAACACGGCCTGACTCACAGCCAGAAGCGGGAGCACGTCTGCGCCGTCTGCAGCAAGGCCTTCAAGCGCCCGGACCACCTGTACGTAGGCGTTCCCCGCCACCGACCCCCCAGAGCCGCCGTGGGTGGATCCGCGTCGGGAGAGGCGGCGCTCCTTAGTCTTTGCCGTCTTTTTGGGCTGGCAAACGCTGTCAAACCAGGTTACAAACCCACCTGCGTGGCTGGTGCAAATCAGCGTTGCGTTTTCCAGCGCGGGCCGCTGCAGGAAAAGCTGTAAAAGTGTGTTTTTCCATCCAGCTGCAAAAAAATCTCTTTAATTCTGAGCCCTCCAATGGCAGCGAGTCTTGTTCCCCCCCACCTCAACCTGATATGGAAGGCGTTTGTACCCGAGAGTCAGCTTGCCGTTGCAAAAGGTTGCTTCTCCGTGCAACCGCTGCCCGGAACCCTACGCGTCCCGGTGCTGTAAAGCTTTTATTGTTAATCCTGCAAAGCTCTCGGAGCGACGGCAGGTTATTCTAGGCCCGGTTTTTGGTGGCGGCGGCGGCGGCGATCTGGGACTAAGTCAAACACCCTTTGGCTTCGTGTCGGACCACTGCGGTCGCCTGCAAACCTAGTCTGCCCTAAACTTGCCCTAAACTTGCCCTAAACTTGCCCTAAACTTGCCCTAAACTTGCCCTAAACTTGCCCTAAACTTGCCCTAAACTTGCCCTAAACTTGCCCTAAACTTGCCCGGTGCTAAACCTGCAGCCTAAACTGCAGCTTTCTGGTCGGTTTTCCCTCGGTTTAGGTAAGGTGCCTGCCTAGTTCTTCCCCCCTCTCCCCCAATTTCTACTCTACCCTCTTTTCTACTGAAAAGAGAGTCGGAGCCAGGGCACCGCCGCGCACGCTGACGGGTAGAACCGGGCTTGAGATCCCTTTGGGGCTGCTCGAGCCGCCGCAGCTTAGGTGCAAACCGGGAAACGCTAATCGCCCTGTTTTCCTCTGACCACCGCAGGAGCGGGCACATGGCGACGCATCAGAAAACGAAACCGTTCGCGTGCCCGCATCGAGGCTGCGCTAAGAGCTACTGCGATCCCCGGTCGCTGCGCCGCCATTGCGAGCTGCAGCACGGCTGGTGCGGCTCGAAGGAGGCTCCGAAGGAAGGCGCCGGGGAGGAATCCCCGCTTCTTCCCGCTCCGTGCATCCAAGGCGGCGGGAAACCGGTGGCCCGACTGGCCGTGCGCTGCGCGGCAGGCCCTTTCCCGCCCAGCGGGGACCCGCCGAGGTGCGTCGTGACCAGCTTTGCGAATCAGAAGCCCCCCTCGGCCGCCTTGCCCTCCGCCTGGGCGGACCCCGCCTCGTCAAGCCAGGCCTCCTGCCTCGCCCCTGAGGGCAGCGGCTTTCTGGAGGCCGCGGGAGACGACGTAGCGACGGGCCGCCTGCCTTGCCCGAAGAGCGCCGCTGCTTCCAGCGTCTGCGCCGCGATCGATCCCGGCGACGTGTCTGTGCTGGCGCCAGGCGAGAGCGTAGTTACCCATCTGTCCCGCAGGCCTTTCGTTTCGGAAGCCCAGCTCCCCTCGGAGCCCCAGCGTTGCCCCGCCGGCCCCCTCCCCTCTTTTTCCGTGTTCAGAGGGTGGAAGCCGTCCACGAACCAGCCGAGCGGTAGCTTCCAGTGGATGAGAGACATGCTGGTTTGCGCTAAACCCCAAAGGAGCGATGCCTGCCTTGCTCACGAGCCGCCCGCCACAGCGCAGGGTGTTTCGGAGGGCTTCGCTGGACCTTCCCTCGCGCTCTCGGCTGCCTACGAGTGTCCGGACGCTTCGCCTTTGAAAGCCAAGGAGGACGCGCCGAGGAAGTTTGAGGAAGCCCCCGACTCCCACCCGTGGGAGGACGCCGGGGCGTTGATTTTCCCGGAGGTTCAGAAGTGGGACGGGCCGCCGAGCCAGACCAGGCAGCTCTTCCCGAAACCCCAGGATCCCGCCGCGTGCCCGGAGGCGCCGCAGCTGCAGCGGCACCTCTTCCAGCTGCTCGCCGCCTCTCGGCAGGTCCCGTCCCACGCCCGGGCGCCGGCTCCGGTCGCGCTGGCGGCTCCCGAGGCCGAGTGCCTGCCGGCAAACCCGCTCCGAGCGGGATTTCAGCAGCTGCCCCCTTGGACGCCCCAGCTTCCGCAGCCGACGGGGTACAAAGGGCTTTCCGCACCACTCCAAGCGTCCGTACCCCACTTCCAGGGCGTGTTGTCCGACGGGGAGAAACAAGGAGCGCAGGCAGCCCCTGCTTTTCAGTCCCCCGCGCGAGAATCCGCGGGGCCGCGAGGCTCCTCGGTGCCTAGCTGGCTCTGGTGTGGAACGAGTGGAAGCGCCGCGGGAAGCCGCTCCTCCGGGAGCTGGGATCAGCTGGAAAACAAGGATTCGGCGCTTAAAAAGGAGGAGAGTAGAGACTGTGGCGCGGAGGCAGGCGGGAAACTGCCGGCGGGCGCCGGCCGGTGTTGGCGTCTGCCCGCCGTCCGCCGGGAGAAGCTGCCCTCGGGGCCGAGCTGCGCCGCTCCCCCCAGCCAGGTGGCCATGGCGTCCTTCTCTGCTCCCGCCGCGACGCGCCGGCTGACCATTTTCAACCGCATCCAAGTACGTCGGCGCGTCCTTTCTTCCCTGTTTGGTTTTTTTTTAAGCTGTCTTGTTGTTTGAGTTTGCGTCTCGGTGCCGTTCGCTGTCTTCCCGCGCTCTTTTAAGCACTTTTCATTAGCGCCGACAGCTCTAGATTCACCCGTAACGGCGCTTATCGCTTACGCCGCGCTCTGAAAACCGTTACCTAATGAACCCAGTGCCAAAGGCTTAGAAAAAATTCAACGAGGTTGAGTTTTGGGATACTTAGTAACGGGATACGCAGCCTTTCACCTGGCTTCGTGCGCCGAGGTCGGTGAGAGTCGAAGGCGGCGACCGCCCGGGCGCTGGGCGAGCTCCACGCCCGTGGAACGTTTCCTGCCGGCTTTCTCCGGTGGAAACGGAGGTCAAAGTCAAAACGTGTTGGCTGAGGGTGGCCGTGGGAGCTTCTCCTACGGCTAAACGTCCCGCGGCCGGGGATTTGCATCCCTCTGCCTCCGGGAGATTGTTCTTGGGGGCCCGGGTGATACGTGATAACAGATAACAAGTGTTATTTTCACGGAGAAAACGGCTCCCTGGCTCCGTTTCTTTTTTTTAAAGAGGGAATGACTGTGTTTGAGAGCTTCCCTTGCGGGCAGAATAACATCTGCTTTCGGCTGTTGTTTCCTTTTACTGCAGGGTGGGAACATCTACAGCCTCACGAAGGCGGCGGAGGAGAGCCGGCTGAATGGCTGGTAAGCAGCTCGCGCCGAGCTCTCGAGGGTGGCGGTTGTTTCCTAGAGCGCGTTGTAAGCACCGAGTCGGGCACCTTTCTGCTCCCTCCGGGGTCGAGCTTTACCGCAGCCCCGTCGTCTGGCTGGCTTTAGGCCGCGCTAACGAACGGGCGCTTCGGTTCGAACCGCGAGGGCTTCGCGCCTCGTTCCGAACTCGCCGACTGAAGCGTGCCGGGGGGGCGGCTCGAGCGAGACGCTTAAGCCCGTTGGGGGGGTAATAAGGAACGACCGGGCTCCTCCTTTTCATGCGTTACAAGAATAAAAGAGCAAAAGTTCACTGGGAAGGAAGGAAAGAAGCGGAGATCTGGGGTAAGGTGAAGGGAATCACCTCGCCGAAGGTGGCTGGGGGCGTGCGGGCTCCACCCTCCACCTCATCCCTAAATAACCTAAAGAGAGTCGCTGCACTAAAATCGTGGGGGCAGGCCCTGAGGTTAGGTTCTAGAAGCAATTAGCTAATTCGATGGCTAATTATTTGTTTTAGAGGGTGTTTGTGACACTGCTCTCTCTGCCAAAGAAAACTCCCCTCTTCTTCGGCAATCGCTGCATCTTTGGGGTGGGGGGCCGCCCGCCTCGGGTGCTGCCCCCGCGAGGAAGGGGTGGCTCGGCCGCCTCGCGGCCCAGGCTCGCCAGCTCGCCCTTTACCGAGCGAGACGGCAAAGCCGCTCCCGGGAGAAGGAGGTTTTTCTGGTCTGCGTCCTTCGGAGCAGGGGCGCAGGCCCCGGGGGCGCGGCGCGGCGCGGCTCGCCGGCGCAGGGAAGGGCGCTGCGCTCTCCCGGTACGGAAGGCTCGCCGCCTTCGTCACGCGGGAAATCGCGCCGCGGGGCGTATCCCCAAAGGACGCGGGGCTTTTCCATTCCCGGAACGGCATCTTTCGGAAATTCCACCGTGAGTGGAGTGCCTGGAACTGAAAGAAGGCGCTGCTGGGATTCTTAACGCAGGTCGGATGTTGGAGCGGGTGGTTTTGGCGTCGCGGTTAAAAAGCGATGTCTGTATCTCTGAAAACAGTACTTGTTCGTGTCTGCGAACGTTGCTCGAACTGCTGGGAAGGGAAGGCTTCGCAGCCCCGTCGCTCGGTTAGAGCTCTCCGAAGCCGGCGGCTGACGTCCCGCTGGGGATTTCTCTGCTTCCCATCTTACGCTGCCGAACGCACCGCGGCGACTCCCCAGCCGGACGCAAAACGAGCCCTGCGGCCGGGAACGCCGACAGCGATCGAATTATTACTTTTAAAAGCACTTCGACTTACATAACCTTAATTTTCCCTCCCTTTATCTCCGTTTTCTCGCTCAGCGACAAGACCGGTGCCGCGCCCGCCGCCGACCGCGAAAGCGCCTTTCTCCGCGAGAGCGGCGGCCAGCACCTCTGCGCCGAGAGCGGTCTGGAGAGCCGCCGGTGCTTCCGTGGTGAGCGATGGCGTTCGCCACCGCGGGCGGCGGAGCAGCAGGTAAAGGGAAACGGAATCCTTCGGGGCTTGGTGTTTAACAGGAGTTTGAGTTAAGGTCGTGAGGGTGCTTTAAAACGGGCTCGTAGCGTGTGGAGAAGCTGCGGAGCAACTTCAGCTCGTCCCAGGAGCGAGGGCAGGAGCGGGGTGCGGGACGGCGGTGCCGTCGTTGCGGAGCGGCCCTCCTTCCGTAACTGCGGCGCTCGGAAAGCTGCCGCTGCTCCCAGCGACGTTCTTCGCGCCGCAGCGGCGAAGCGGCAGCGGAAAAGGGCTGTTGCAGCCGCTAAGCGGGAGCTCGGCTTTGCAAAGATCAGGAGGAATTGGTGCGGGGAGGGTTCCTGCTCTGGGTTCTTGCTAAAGTACGTCACGCTTAGGGGGGGACTTACTCCTCTTAAGAGCAGCGGGTAGCTCTTACTATCGTTTATAAAACGGAGAAACCGTTCAGAATTGGCTTGAAAGGACAGTTTTCAAAGCGTTTCGACGTCCCCCGGTGAAACGCCCCGTACCCTCGTTTGTGTTTGCGCAAGGTGAGCCACGCCGGAGGCGCGAGCGCTCGCACGCCGCCGCTCGAGGCAGCGGCAGGCGGAGACCCTCCCTCCGCCCCCGAGGTGCCTTCAGAGGACGGCACGGCGGCTCCTCTGGTCATCCCCGTCTCCGTCCCGGTGACGGCTACGAGCTCGCGAGCCGCGAACAAGGTGGGTGGCGATGGTTCGGCGGTCGCGCCGGCGCTGGCCGGCTGGTCACCAGCGCGCGAGTTTGGCAGGCCTGGGCGGCGCGGCCCCCTCAGACCCCCCAAACTCTACCCAAATAACGCTGCGGTGACGGACTCGGCGGCGATCTCCCATGGTAGGGGGCTCGGGGGAGGTTCCGGGGTCCGTCTTGAGTAATTTTATCGGAACCCTGGAACCCGCCGGTCGCCTTTTTGTCATGTGAAGGTAAAAGGTGCTGTGGGAGGTGTCGGCAGCGTGGTGCAGGACGGGCGCCTGGCGTCAAAGCCTCGGAAAACGCTTGCAATTTCATAGGTGGTTTAAATAGTCTCAAGACTATTCCAGCACGAGCCTTTTTGTTTCCTCTCAGCGCTCTCTCCTACCAAAAAACTCGCAGAGGGCTCTTTCCGAGAGCACGTGTGCGCGTCGTTGCCTCCCCCAGGGCCGTCTCCGCGCGCGAGGGCTCGAGCGGAGGGTCTTCTGATGGCCCGCCTCGCCCGACCGTTGGGGCGGGGGGCTCGTTCCCGACCTCGGAGCGATAAACCATGGCACCGAGGCCCTAGAGGACACCCCGATAAAAACCCTGCGCGATTCCGAGCTTTCTTCCGCTTGGTTTCAAGCGCCTTCGTGCCTGTCCCGCTTCTTTCCTGTGATAAACTGGACGGGGGATTTGACATCTTGTTTGGAATTGTTTGTCCAGGTTCCTGAAGGGGAAAGCCTGGATGGGAAGGTCCTCAAAGAAAGCTCGTGCCAGAAAAAGAGGAAGAGGCAAACGCGGCCAAAATCGCTTTTTATCCCCCCTCCGGCGACCCCCGAAGCCCAGCCGGGGCCGGGGGGGTGTTACCAGAGCAACCTTCGATCGCCCGTGTTCCTGGTGGACCATCTGCTGCGGGACTTGTTCCAGGGCTCTCCGTACACGCCGCCTCCGATGCTCAGCCCCGTACGGGAGGGATCGGGCCTCTATTTCAGCACTCTCTGCTCTTCCTCCGCTGACGGCGATCCCAGCCAGCTGCTCGGTGCTGCCTTAGGTAATAAATCCTCCCGTCTGCGCCCAGCAGGGGACAGCGCTGGAAGGGAATCCCGCTGGCCGCCGCGCAGGCCCCGAGGCTTGCCCCGCGCTCCTTTTCTCCGAGATAGGCACCTTTTATAACATGAAGTTATAAACCAAAGCGGTGTCCGCCTTCCTGGAGGATAAATCCCGGCCTCGCACGCGGGCCGGCGGAGGCTTTCGCGGGGCGTTTTAACTTCTCGTAAACCGACGGCGCGATTTTATTGTGCCGGTTTGCCGTAAAAACTCCTCTAAGCGTTAAAATCGCCGGCGGAGCGGCCCCCGTGAAAGCGGCTTGCCTCTGGGCTCGCCGCGGGGAGCGCGGCCGGGTTTCGGGAGTTGTGCCTGGGCCCGGCTCTGCTCGCGGCTTTAAAAAAACCCGGAATTAACGTGATTTGTACGTTGCGGCTCCTGTCGCGGAAGAGGGGGCGCGACCGGCCTGCCAGGGCCTGGCTCCGACCCTGGCTCTCGCTTGCGAGCCCTGCGTGGCTGGCTCGTGGCCCGTGGGCAGCCATCGAACGCGGCCGGTCCGCCTCGAGAGCTTCCGAGTGGAAAAAGCGAGCCGCTTCTCTCGGGATTCCCCTTGTTTCGGGGAATAGTGGCTTGCGACGATGAGGATGCGGGAGGAAGGCTAAAGGACGGGATCTCGGCAGAACGGTATCCGGAGCGTGTTTTCTTTGCGTTTTTCAGGCAGAACGGACGGCGACTTCGGATTTTGCCTGGTGAAGGAGAGCGCCCGGATCGGCGTCCAGCCGTGAGTGACGGCGCGGCGGCGGGGGGTGGCTGCGAGAGCGGAGCCTAGCGGGGGGCCGGCGGCAAAGCCGCCGTTGACCTCCCCCCTCCCGCGGTCCCATCGCTCGGCCCCTCGCCCGGCCGGTGGCGTCGGTGGCCGGTTTTTGGCCGCGGTACCTTGCGCCGGCCGGCGTGAGGCTGCGCCCGCGCGCCCGGCGCCGTCCTGGCGTCGTTTAGGCCGGCGTCGCGAATAAAGCCGCCCGCCTCCCTCCTTCCAGACGTCCTTTTCCACCCGCTGTCGCAGCCCTCCCCCCTGTCGCTGCGCCGTGGGGGTCTCAAAGCGAACCTCACAGATCTGGCCGGGTTTTGAGGAAGGGGGGAACAAGCGTCCTTGGCCGGCCGGGGTCAGGGGGGGCTTTGGGGGGAGCGCTGGGAAAGGCGCGTTGCCTACGCGCCGTATTTATTACGGCCGAGCCTCGCCCGTCGCGTATCCCCTCCTGAGCGCCTGTAAGCGCCTGCCGTCGCGACGTATCCACTCACGGCTCGCCTTCCTCCCCCTCCTCTTCCTCGTCGCTTCAGGCACATCAACGTTGGGAGGCGCTTCCAGGCGGAGGTGCCGAACCTGCGGGACAGGTCGCTTTTGGGGAAGGACGAGCAGGCCGCCTCCCTGGTGTGGAAGCCCTGGGGAGACATCGCGACCAACCCCGAGACGCAGGACAGAGGTTTCTCTACGGGTTTTTCTCCGAGGCCGCCCCCAAGATATTGGGCTTCAAAAAAACCCGCGTTTTCACGGCAGCTTTTCGCGCGTTCGGATTCTCTCCCTCCTTTTTCTCGACCGCGGTGGTGCCGGGTGGGGGAGGAGGTGGCTCGGACGGTGACTGAACAACCGCTGTCAGGCTCTCGGCACCGACTGCCGTGAGAAGTGGGTCGGGGGGGGTGTTTGTACCCGTCCCCCCTCACCTGCGGCGACCTGGGGGGAGAGAGGGGAGATTTGTCTCTGGAGTTAGCGGGCCCGGAGCCGTTCCTAAGGTAGAGACGGCGATACCCAGTTAGTCGGGACATCGGCCTCGCTTCCACCCTCCTCGTGGTCGGCTGGTTGGGCTGGGTCTGTTCCCCCCCGCCACTATTGGGGCAGAAACTGATGGTTTTTGTTGCGTTCGTAGTGACGGAGCTGCTCAACATGGCCTGCTCCAGCGTCATGCCGGGGGGAGGAACGAACCTGGAGCTGGCCTTGCACTGCCTGCACGAAGCCCGGGGCAGCGTTCTGGTGAGGAGCCGCTTCTCGGCCCTTATTACTAACGCACCAGGGCGGCCTTCGTTACGGCCGGGAGCCTGGAATCCGGCCTCCGGGCTTCCAGACCCGGTCCTGGTGCCTAAATAAGAGCTTGGCTTGCCTCGTGGTCGTTCACGGGATGGTTTGGAGAATATTAGTCCCGCCGGCGACAAGGGAATCGCCCCGTTAGCTGAAACCCAAGGTCTGCGATGACAGCCCCTGCGTCCCTAGGCGCTCCTTGCCGAGCCAGCGCCTCCAGCCCGCTCCCGGCTAAGCCCGGAGAGGGCTCGGCTTTGCTCCGTGTTCCTCGAGGAGGGGGTTCAACAAGGCTCGGCCTAGCGGAGGGCTCGGCGTGCGCCGCGTCTCCGCGAGGAGGCTCTCCGAGCCCCCCTGCCGCGGCGGGGACCGGCTGGAAGCGACTCCGGCGGAGGGAGAGCTCCTCCGGGAGGGGTGGGGGTGGGGGTGGGTGGGATCCCGCAGCTGGGCCCCCGCAGATCTCCCGAGGGTCTGGTTTTTCACCCCAAACGCTTGGGCGCGGGTCGAGGAGAGGGTTCCGTAAGCCGCGGTGGTCCCGCGGCGCCGTTGCCAAGCGCTGACTGAGCAAACCTCCTACCGCGGGCTGAACCGCCCACGAAATAGCTGAAAACACCCTTTTTTTCACCTTTTTGCCCCTCCTGAGGGGGGGAATCTGACGCCTTTTTGTGTTAAACCCTGCAGGAGGCTCTGGAGATGCTGCTTTTTGGGGTGCCTCAGAAACCTGAACCCCATCCTCTGGCTAATTACCGTTACGCAGGTAAACGGGAAGCGGAGCTCGTTCCTTCGCCTGGAGGGCGGACGGGTACCGCGCTTCCCTGTCCGCGCTCCGGAGAATTCCTGTAAATCTTCAAAGGCTTCATTTTAAAGAGAACTTAAGGAATTCATTTGAAAAAAATAAGATCGCACGGGCGGCGAGGGGGGGGCTGACGCATCGACGGGCGCCTCGTAGCTGGGGCGGCGAGCCACCTCAGCCTGCGCCCCCGTTTCTTACCAGGTTCCGATACGTGGACGCCCCTCGAGAAGCAGCTGTTCCGAAAGGCTTTTTGCGTGCACAGGAAGGATTTTTACCTCATCCAGAAGCAGGTAACGCCGTGGGGCCGAGGCGGGTCTCGGGCCGTTGGCGTCGACCGTCTCAACCCAGAAAAAAAGTCGCGTTTTGAGGCGTGTCCTTGGAAAACCCGCGTTTGCTTCTTCACGGTATAAAAAGGCAGCGGAACGGGGCACGGTTTGCCCTTAACGTGTAATTACGAGGGAATATTTAATACCTCTGCTACGAAATGCCAGAGGTATTCAGATAATCGTGGAACGTGCGATTCGGCCCTCTCGGAGGAGGAAGGTTTGTTCCCCGTCTGCTGCGGCCCCAGAGAGGTTGGGGGGAAGGACAGACGGCGCTAGGTGGATTCGTCGTGTGTCTGTGCCTTAAATGTTTTACTGCGGTGTTATAGATTGCTTCTGTTTCTCTCGCACTAGATTCAGACTAAGAATGTGTCCCAGTGTGTTGAATATTACTATATCTGGAAAAAAAAAATTAAATTTGACTACAGTCGAGCTCAAGTAATAGGAAAAAAGGTCAAGAGAGACAAGGATGAGGTGGAAGAGGCTGGAGAAAAGGTAGAAACACCGCTGGGGGTTTGGGTGAGGTGCCGCTCCTCAACAGGAAGGTGCTGGGTGGTGCAGCCCGGGGAGAGGCGCTGCTCTTACTCCGCTGCTTTCATAAAACCGATCCTGGCTTAAACCTGGAACCGGGATCTCGTAGCTCGCGCCCTCCCCGAAAGGTGCGGGCGGTGTTGGCTCGCGACGCGCCCCTCGCCGGCTCGAGACCCCCCCGCACCTAACGGCCCCCTTGGCGCTGACCCCATTGCCGATGATTTTCGGGGACGTTGTGTCGCTCCGTAGAGGGCGGCGCGGGGGTCGCCGAAGCCTTCCTCGCCGCCGAGCCGGAATCCGGCCCGCAGAAACACCGATTTGCTTTGTTGGCAGCGATGCCCATTCTTTTATTTTTTTTTTTTATTAGTAGCAACTGGGTAACCGTGTAACCTCAGTGCTTTAAACCCGCGGCACAGACTTTTGCGGAGGGAAGGGGATGTTCTGCTGAGGCTGGTATAAATAATAGGGGGGTTCCTTCAAGGTCTGCGTGCGCCCCGTCCTCGCGGTGGAATTGAGGCGGGTTTCGCGGCTCCTTGGCGTTCAGAGCGGTTCACCCGGGCACACCCGGGCCGGTGCGGGCTTTTTGCGCTGGATGTAGCGCGTTCTTGCCTCGGGGGTTCCTCAGGCCCCTCCCCTCCGCCCCCCGCCTCTCCGAGGAGGAGGAAGAGGGGTGCATGGGGGCTCCCTGACTTGCAGGCTGCCCGCGGCTCAGGGAAGAGGCGCCGCCTCCTGCCGAAGGGGAGCCTGCCGAAGCGGAGGGCTTACCACCGGCCGCCCCACGGCGTGCGGAGCGATGCCCGCGAGCCCCCGTGCCCGCCGGGAAGCGCAGGCCGTCGGGCTCTCTTTCCCTGCCAAGAGTGCGAAAGGTATTCATCTTTTTATTTTCCTAGAAACCAGCTCTTTTTGGCACCCGGGGGGCAGAGGGGAAGCGGAGCTAAGCGTTACCCCGGCCCCTCCGCCCTCCCTTTCGGCTTTACGGCCAACTTTCAGCCCAAAGACATCTTGTCTGACCACTGTGGTCCCTCACAGCCGGGCTGAAGCCCTGAAACCGAGGCCGCACCGCGCGTTGAAACGCGTAGAACTCACAGAAGAAGAAATAAAGCTCGGTTTAATTATGTTTATTGAATTAAAAAAGGGAATTTGAAAACCCCCCCCCCCCCATCTGCTTTCCAACTTGCAGGGTGTTTGACAAGATAAAAGGGAGGAACGCTCATATGAAAAGCCATCGCCTGCAGGAGCCCGGCCTGAGGGTCAAGTGGCCCCTGAAGCATCCGAAAAGCAAGGCAGAGAGGGAAGAAACCCAGACGCCGACCTCCTCCGGGGGCGACTGCGGAGCCGTGACCTCCCAGTAGCGATGAGGTTGGCTTTCCCCCGTTGGGCAAAAAATAACAACCACGCGAACCTCGGCTGGCGTCGGAGGGGCTCCGGGCGGGGTTTAGACGCCGCAGGTTGGGCCCCGCTCCTCGGCCTAACCCCTGGGCGCTCGCGCCGGTGCCGAGAAACCCGCTCGGCTCCTCCTGCCCTGGGGAAAGCGCTCGGGGAGGCCGCGGAGGGCGTTCGCTGTGGGGTGTCCGGGAGGAAACAAACCCCCCGCCGCGGCTTCGTGCGCCTGTGGCGCGGCTTAAATCGTATCCGGGCGTTTCGCAGCCGTTGGCGCCGGCGGGGGTTTGGCCCGAAGAGAGGCGAAGGCCTCGCGCGGCCTCGCGCGGCCCGACGCCGCAAAGGGCGCGTGCGTTGACGAGCGTGGAAGAGCCGTCGTGCAAACGGCGGGGCTCGCGGCTCCCGCTGCGCGTCGAAGGGTCCTTTGCCTCCACCTAAAATGGAAGTTGGATGCTCGTGGCCCTCCCCTTTGGGGTCCCCTGGCCCTCCCCTTTGGGGTCCCCTGGCCCTCCCCTTTGGGGTCCCCTGGCCCTCCCCTTTGGGGTCCCCTGGCCCTCCCTTTGGGGTCCCCTGGCCCTCGCGTTCTGCCCTCCCCTTTGGGGTCCCCTGGCCCTCGCGTTCTGCCCTCCCCTTTGGGGTCCCCTGGCCCTCGCGTTCTGCCCTCCCTCTTGGGGTCCCCTGGCCCTCGCGTTCTGCCCTCCCTTTTGGGGTCCCCTGGCCCTCCCTTTTGGGGTCCCCTGGCCCTCCCCATTGCGGTCCCCTGGCCCTCATGTTCTGCCCTCCCTTTTGGGGTCCCCTGGCCCTCGTGTTCTGCCCTCCCTTTCGGGGTCCCCTGGCCCTCGCGTTCTGCCCTCCCCTTTGGGGTCCCCTGGCCCTCGCGTTCTGCCCTCCCTCTTGGGGTCCCCTGGCCCTCCCCTTTGGGGTCCCCTGGCCCTCGCGTTCTGC
The DNA here is from genome assembly GCF_963921805.1 of Phalacrocorax carbo. Taxonomy (NCBI): domain Eukaryota; kingdom Metazoa; phylum Chordata; class Aves; order Suliformes; family Phalacrocoracidae; genus Phalacrocorax; species Phalacrocorax carbo. Next base: position 176,477 of record NC_087543.1, on the reverse strand, counting down.
CCTCCCTCTTGGGGTCCCCTGGCCCTCCCCTTTGGGGTCCCCTGGCCCTCGCGTTCTGCCCTCCCTCTTGGGGTCCCCTGGCCCTCCCCTTTGGGGTCCCCTGGCCCTCCCCTTTGGGGTCCCCTGGCCCTCCCCTTTGGGGTCCCCTGGCCCTCCCCTTTGGGGTCCCCTGGCCCTCGCGTTCTGCCCTCCCCTTTGGGGTCCCCTGGCCCTCCCCTTTGGGGTCCCCTGGTCCTTGCGTTCTGCCCTCCCTCTTGGGGTCCCCTGGCCCTCCCCTTTGGGGTCCCCTGGTCCTTGCGTTCTGCCCTCCCTCTTGGGGTCTCCTGGCCCTCCCCTTTGGGGTCCCCTGGCCCTCATGTTCTGCCCTCCCTCTTGGGGTCCCCTGGCCCTCCCCTTTGGGCTCTCCTGGCCCTCGCGTTCTGCCCTCCCCTTTGGGGTCCCCTGGCCCTCCCTTTTGGGGTCCCCTGGCCCTCGCGTTCTGCCCTCCCCTTTGGGGTCCCCTGGCCCTCGCGTTCTGCCCTCCCTTTCGGGGTCCCCTGGCCCTCGCGTTCTGCCCTCCCCTTTGGGGTCCCCTGGCCCTCCCTTTTGGGGTCCCCTGGCCCTCGCGTTCTGCCCTCCCCTTTGGGGTCCCCTGGCCCTCGCGTTCTGCCCTCCCTTTCGGGGTCCCCTGGCCCTCCCTTTCGGGGTCCCCTGGCCCTCGCGTTCTGCCCTCTCCTTTGGGGTCCCCTGGCCCTCGTGTTCTGCCTCCCCCTTTGGGGTCCCCTGGCCCTTCCCTTTGGGGTCCCCTGGCCCTCCCTTTCGGGGTGCCGCGGCCCTCGCGTTCTCCCCTCGGGGCCGGGCTTTGCCGCCGTCGGAAAGCAGCAGAACGGGGGAACCACCGGGAAGTCGCTACCGCGTTTAACGCCTCGCGGCGCCCCGGGTGTGAAGCCCAGCCCTCCTCTGGCCCGGGGAAGGGCTTGGTTTGCCGGAGCGTCCCCCACTTTAGCTTATTAAATCAGGTTCTTGAACAGCAGCTGTAACAGTTCTTGGGCTGCTCTTGCTGGTTCCGCTGTAAATAATTAAAGCTAAACTCGTGACGCTTGGCTGGTGGTGCCGGCACGGCCCGCGGGGGGAGCGGGTGGGGGGCCGAGACGGATCCTTATCCCTAAAACTCAGCTCTGAGGCCGCGAACCGTCGCGTCGAAGCTCCTCCGCTTCCCCCTCCAAACGCAGCCGCCTCCTTCCCGCGGGCGACGGGGCGCTGGGCGTTGGCGGCCGGGGCACAAATCGGGGTGGGGGACCCTCGTCGGCGTCGGCCTTTCACCGGCTGGGCGTTAATTGCCGCGCTTTTCCGTCTGTTTGCACGACTAACTCTTGCTAAAACCGCGCTGGGGAGTGGAAACGGAAGGTTTGAGTGGTTCCGTGAACGAAATAGAAATTTAAGGGGTCTCGTCTCCGCCGTCGCCACGCCAGGAGGGATAAAAGGCTTTTTTTTCTTTGTTGTTGTTGCCAGGCCTGGAGATTTTCACAGCTTTAATTTTTCCTAGGCCGAACGTTCGCACCCGGCGCAAACAAATCCGTGTTTCGGTTCCTTTTTCCCCTTACGGGACCCGTCTTTGGGTCTGGGCCTCGATAAACAACTTCCTCACCCAAATCAGGCTTCGCAGAGCGGGTGCGAGCGTTACCCTCCCGCTTCTCGTGTTGAAACCACCCGGGCACGGGCTGGGCCTGGGTTTAGAGCGCTCGAGAAGGCGCTCGGGGGCCTTAAACCTGGCTTAGGCTCTCGGGCGGGCGCCCCGGGGTGGGTGCGATGCGAGTAGGGCCGCACCGAGAGGAAACAAAGTGCCTTGAGGCCGGGGCCGAGAGCGCGAGCGCTGGAGGGTTCGTCCCTCCTCCCGAGCTCGCTCTTGGCCGCCAAAGCGATTCCGGAAAGGCGTGGGCAGGAGTTTGGAACAAAACAAACCCCCCCCCGGCGCTGGGTGACGGCGGCGGGGCCGAAGCCCCCGCGCCTCAGTGCGGCGTTCTGTTCCGAGCCTCGCTACCGTTTCTCACCGATTCTAAAAAATCGAAATTCTGATGCAAGAACAGGATTTGGTCCAGGTTCTCCGGCGCCAGGACGGCTCGCCGATGCTCCAGGGCGCTCTCGCCGGCGCCGAAGGCCTGCTCGGGCAGCACGGCGGTGGCGGGGACGGCGAGGTACTGCCGGCTCAGCCGCGCCACGGCCGGGAAGCGATGCTCGTTGTTCTTCCACCAGTCCAGCGGGTTGGTGCTGCGCTTGCAGAGAGGCTCCACGATGTAGTTTTCCAGTTGCTGGTGGATCTCGGGCATGCTCTCGGTCGGGTCCTTCCCCAAAAGGATGTCGTACATGCTCTGGGACGGGGCGCTCGAGCACCGATCCTTGCGGGCCGAGAGCTGGCCGCCCGCGTCTCCGCCCTCGGCTTTGGCATCGGCGTTGGGCACCCAGAACTGGGCGGCGGGCGGGGGCTGGAAAACCTGCGACAGCATGGTTTTGACTCTCCTGTGCAGCTCGCTCCTCAGGCTGGGGCTCAGAAACCTCAGCTCCTTGAAGCGCGGGTCCAAAAAAGACGCGATAACGGCCGGGCTCTCCAGCAGCTTCTCGTCCTCCGCTAACCCCCAGCGCCGCGTCAGCTCCGACCTGATGTTGCCTACGACCGTCTTGATGACGGCGCCGGCCTCCTCCGACTGCTGCCCGATGGCGGCGACGATCCCGTGGATGCAAGGCATCAGGGCGGACACGGACGCGTTCTGCTCCTCGCGCAGGAAGGACGTGGCGATCTTGACGGTCCTCATGACCGGCACCAGGTCCTGGAGGAGCTTCCACTGGTGGTCGGCCAAGTGGCGGAGCGCCGCCGTGCCCTTGGGGTGCTCCTCCAGCACGGACATGATGGCCCACTTGAGGTCGAGGAGGCTCTCGCACATCTCGAGGGTGGTGATCCAGCGGGAGCCCGCGTCCATCACCAGCTTCAGCTTGCTTTTATTGATGGCTTCCAGCTTGCTGTTCAGGGAGCAGGTGGCTTTCGCGTCCTGCTGGAAGTACCCGACGATGCCGCGGGCGATGCCCAGCGCTTCCTGCACCTGCTCCACGTCCAGCCCGGCCTTGACGCAGAGGTGGAGGGTGCGGGCGGCGCAGCGCAGGCTGCTCCAGCCGTACGCCGCCGTCAGCCGCTGCCCGTTCGCCGCCGGGCCGTCGTGCAGCACGCAGAAGACGGATTTGCTGGAGAGCCCGAACTCGCCAAGGACGGCGTAGAGCTTCTCCCCCAAATCGCCCTCCGCCTCGTCGCGGCGCACTGGCCGCGTCTCCATGACGCACCGCGCCCGCCGCCACTCGCCGTCGATGAAGTTGGCCGTGACGGTCAGGTAGGTCTGGCTGAGCCGCGAGCCCCAGAGCTCCGCGCACACCACGATGGCCTGGGCCGTCTGCAGGTAGCGCTCCACGTGCTGCTTGACCACGTTGTACCTGCGCCACAGCATGCCGGCGAGCTGCAGGGGCGACGGGAGGGCGAAGCTGGGCTCCAGGTAGCCCACGAGGAGCCCGAACCCTTTGTCCTTCACCACGGAGAGCGGGTGCAGGTCGCGGAAGATCATCTCCAGCACCAGCTCCAGGATGACGTCGGCCCTGGGCTCCGAGCAGGACGCGGCGTGGTAGAGGCCGCTCTCCGGCGGCGTCTGCCGCGAGCGTTTCGCGGCGTTTTCCTGAGCCGCGCACTCGGATTCGGAAGCCTGGTCGTCCTTGAGCTGGGAGAGGAGGGTGTCGCGGATGCTGTGCTTCCTCACCAGGTGCTCCCTCATCGTCGTCGTGCTGTTGTGGAAGGAGAGCTGCTTCTTGCAGACGTTGCACTCCACGTAGGCGTCGCCCAGCTTCGTGTAGTAGTTCCACACCTTGGACTTGCGGCGGTCGACGTAGAGCGCCGCGCTCGCGCCCTCCGGCCCCCCGCCTTTCTCCCTCCTCCTCCTCGGCGACGGCCCGAGGTTGGCGGCCGCCATGCTGTAGGCGTTGAAGACCGTCGGAACTTCCTCTGAGGAGACAAAAACACAACGCAGCCTAAAATTCGAACCTTAAACCCCGCTTTAGGATCGACGTTCTTTAGTCCCGCGCCTTACCGGAGCCCGGAAGCCCCGCTTGCCCCGCGCCGCCTTCGCCCGCTGCCGCTTCCCATTTTGGGGGGGAAACGAGCCAAAAGGGCGCACGTACCTCGTACCGACGGCGGGACGAGAGGGAGGGGAGGCTCCTCCGTCGCCTCCTCCTTGGGCTGCGCCTCTCCGGCCTCCGGCTTAACGCATTTCTGCAAGAACTGAGACGCTCCCGTGGAGTTCCCGTCTGCCATCGCGGCCTTCGCCCGGGGGGCGAGCGGGGAAACGAGCGCCGTTAGAAGTGAGGCCGGTGGGGCTCGGATCTGGGGCGGGGGGCGGGGGGAGCGGGGCAGCGAGGGGCCGCCTTGGAAATGCTTCCCCTCCTCTCCCCCCTCCCCAAAAGCAGGTTGGGGGTGGGGGGCGAGAGCGGTGAAAACAGCGGGTTTAAAGGCGATCTCGGGCCCGCCGGCGGCGCGGTCACCCGCGCCCCTCGCGCCCGCAGGGGTTTCGTAGCGGGTTGGGGGTTTTTTTGGTCCTTAAAACATCACCGGGCTCTTGGGTGGGAATTGGGGTTAAACCAGCACAAAACGGGGCAGGGAACAGCCGTAATCCTCGCCTAGCCGGCGGTAATCGCCGCTTTTAACCGCGGCCGGCGTCCCCTTCCCTCTGTGTGTGAGATGGGGCCGGGCCCTCGCCGTAACTAGTCCCGCAACGAGGAAACCCCTTTCGGGCTGATTTTCCCCCCACCCCAAGACCCCCCGGCTGGGACACGGGGGTGCCGGCGCCGTCCCCCTTACCTCCTCTCCGCCGGCACTGCCGGGAGCTCGCGCCGGAGCCCGCCGAGGACGGCCCCGCTTCTTTCACCGGCACCGGGCTTTCACCGCGGCGGGTGGCGCGGTGAGGGGCGCGAGGGCGGCTCGTGGGGGGAGACCCTCTTCCCCCAGCCGCCCCCTCATCGCCGGGGGTCGTGCCGTCGGTGGCGGGCGCTGAATTCGGGGGGATTTCACCCAAAAAAAAAATAAAAAGGTTTTCCGTTGGCCGAGGCGCCCCGCCACCGGGCGTTTCGCCGCTTCCCCGGGGCCGTGGGTGCTACGTCGGGGGCTTCCCGAGCGCGGCTTGGGTGGGGGAGCGAGGGGCTCCTTAACGGGCCGGGGCTCGTTGGCTACGCCGCCGGCAGCGGAGCCGGAGCGCTGCCCTTTCACCGGGAACCACTTAATCCAGGGCTCCTCTCCAAAGCCCCTGCTGGGGCTGGGGTGGGCGTTAGCGCCGCCACCTCCGCTCCCCGCCCTCGTTAATTAGCCGGGGGTCCGTTAAGCCCCTCGCGGGCCGAGTGTCCCCCTCCCTCCCCGGCCGCCGCTCTGACCCCTCCGCGCCAGCGCCCGGCCCTTCCCGGTGCCGCTTCACCTCGCCCCGGGCCTGTGACGACGTCGCCCCGTTAAGCCGGCGGGTCGTTCGGTGATGTCAGCGCCGCCGCCGTGACGTCAGCGCCGCCGCCGTGATGTCAGCGCGATAACGCGCCGCGCTGCCGGCCAGGCCCACCCCGGCCCCCTCCCCTCTCTCCGCCCCCCCGCCCCACCGCCGTTGTCTAACGCGGGCTGAGCTGCGCGTTCCAGCCCGACGCATCAGCCCCGCGTCATAATGTCTGAAAACGCGTCAAAACGCCTGAAAAAGACGAAACCGCCCCATTTCGGGGCCGCGGGTTCCACCGGGCGTCCCCCAGCACCGCCCCCCCCCCACCACCGCCGCCTGCTCCCCCCGGCCGCCAGGGGGCGCCGTCCCCGCACCGGGGAGACGAGGCGGCCGCGCCGCCCCGCCCCTGGCGCCCGCATCACGTGGGCGCCGCCCGCCCAATGGGGCCGCGGCGCCGGCGTCACGTGAGGGGGGCGCAGGGCGGCGTCACGTGAGGCGGGGCGGCGCGGCTGCAGGCGGCCGCCATGGACCAGGCCGGGAAGGAGAAGGAGGCGCTGCAGCTCCTGGCCGAGGCCGACAAGAAGGTCCGCGGCTCCCAGTCCTTCTTCGCCGGCCTCTTCGGGTGAGCGCGGCCCGCCCGGCGCGGGGCTGGACCCCGCCCCCGCGGCCTGACAGCGGCTGGGGGGGGGGCTGGGGGGCGTCATGGGAGGGGGTCGAGGTGAGGGTGCTGGGCACTGGGGGGGGTTGGGGCGAGGGGTGGCACTGCAGGGTGCTGGGGAGCAGAGAATGGGTGTGAGGGGCTTCTGGGGGTCTTTGGGGGGGCGCTGACGGGGTGCTGGGGGGCAGGCGAGGGGTGTGAGGGGCTTTGGGGAGAGGTGGGGCACTGAGGGGGTGCTGGGGGGCAGGCGAGGGGTGTGAGGGGCTTCTGGGGGTCTTTGGGGGGACGCTGAGGGGGTGCTGGGGGGCAGGCGAGGGGTGTGAGGGGCTTTGGGGAGAGGTGGGGCACTGAGGGGGTGCTGGGGGGCAGAGGACGGGTGTGAGGGGCTTTGGGGAGAGGTGGGGCACTGAGGGGGTGCTGGGGGGCAGGCGAGGGGTGTGAGGGGCTTTGGGGAGAGGTGGGGCACTGAGGGGGTGCTGGGGGGCAGAGGACGGGTGTGAGGGGCTTCTGGGGTGCTTTGGGGTGGGGGGGCACTGAGGGGGTGCTGGGGGGCAGGCGAGGGGTGTGAGTGGCTTCTGGGGTCTTTGGGGGGATGCTGATGGTGTGTTGGGGGGCAGGCGGAGGGGTGTGAGGGGCTTTGGGGAGAGGTGGGGCACTGAGGGGGTGCTGGGGGGCAGAGGACGGGTGTGAGGGGCTTTGGGGAGAGGTGGGGCACTGAGGGGGTGCTGGGGGGCAGGCGAGGGGTGTGAGGGGCTTTGGGGAGAGGTGGGGCACTGAGGGGGTGCTGGGGACAGGTGAGGGGTGTGAGGGGCTTTGGGGAGAGGGGGGGTGCTGGGGGGCAGGCGGAGGGGTGTGAGGGGCTTCTGGGGTGCTTTGGGGTGGGGGGGTACTGAAGGGGGTGCTGGGGGCAGGGGAGGTGTGCGAGGGGCTTCTGGGGTGCTTTGGGGTGAAGGTGTTGGCTCCTGGAGGGTTTTGGGGTGAGGGGTAGGCGCTGTGGGGGCTGCTGAGTGACCGGAGCAGTGCAGGGGGCTTTGGGGTGAGGGGTGGGCACTGAAGGGGCGTAGGGGGGCAGAGGAGGGGAGTTGAGGGGCTTTTGGGGGGGCTTTGGGGTGAAGGGGTCAGCCCCTGAGGGGCATTTGGGGTGAGGGGTGGGTACTGAGGGCTGCAGAGGGCCAGAGAAGGGGTGTGAGGGGCTTCTGGGGGACTTTGGGGTGAGGGTGTTGGTCCCTTGGGGGTCTTTGGGGTGAGGGGTGGGCATTGGGGGGGTGCTGGGTGTGGGGAGGGGGTGCAAAGAGCTGCTGGGGCGGGTCTTGGGGGGTGGCAGAGGGTGTTTGGGCACGTGATGGGGGTGGGGGCTACGGGTGAGGCTGTTAAAAGCCGGCAGGGGCACCTCTCGCTTCCCTGCAAACCCGGCCTTCGCAACCGATTCACCCGGGTTTTGTTGGGCTTTGGGTTTATTTCTGGTTTTAAAACTTTTCCAACCCGCGGGGGCTCGTGGGGGCCGAGGGAGCTCCGCTGCCCCCCGCCCCACGCCGGACAAACCCCGCGGCTCCCGTTTGCCCCCCGGTGCCGCTCGGGCTCGTCTCCCTGCCAAGGCAGGGCCGGTTTCTTGGGCCTGGCTTAAACTCCGGCTTTACGCAGCCGCGGCGCTAGGGGAGGAATGAGCTGCGCCTAACGCTGTAAAACTCGGCTTTAATTCAGGCCGCCTCCCGCCAGCCCCTGCCACGTCTTTAACTGATGGTTTTTAGTGGGAGAGAGGAAGCGTGAGCGAAGCCGCTTAAGCTCGGGCTTAAAAAAAGCTTCAAAAAAAACCATAAACAGAGCCATAATAAGCTCCCTTGAGTCACCAGCCGGCGTTTCGCGTTAGGATCGGCGAGGTCAGCGGAGGAGCGCGCTCGCTGGCAGAGCCGGGAGGTGGTGCTCCTTCCCTTGTTGTTGTTGTTGTTTTAAAAAAAAAAAACCCCAAAAGTTTAAATTTTAAAACACTTTTTAATTTTAAAACAGGTCGTTGTTGGACGGGGGCTGCCTCCCTCCCCGCTCCCCTCGGGCTGTCGGGCAGCCCCACGGCCTCCCCCTTTGCTGGGTTCTGGCTGCGGTGGCCAGCGGGAGGCCGCTTTGGGGGCGCGGGAGGCCGCTTTGGGGGCGCGGGAGGCCGCTTTGGGGGCGCGGGAGGCCGCTTTGGGGGCGCGGGAGGCTGCTTTGGGGGCGCGGGAGGCCGCTTTGGGGGCGCGGGAGGCTGCTGGCTGCGCCCCCGCTGCCCGAGCGAGGCCGTGAGCCGGGGCTTCGCCGTCAGGAGCAGCGGGGGCTCGTTTGGGACGGGCGTTTCGCCCCTTTGCCGCGGGGGGATTCCTCTGCTTGTTAATTATTGATTAAAAAAAGGCGCTTTTCGGAGCACGGTTCCTCCGGCCGCCTGTGAGCTTCGGCTCGGGGCGAGCAGGCAGCAAACCCGCTTTTTCTCCCCGCGGCGGCCTCCGGTTCCGTCTGCAGGTTGCCGAGGGGGCCCTGCGGGCGGCGGGAGCGACCCGTCCGCGCCGCCGCTCGCCCCGGGGAGCCTCCCCTCGCTCCTGGTGGCGGCTGGAGCGGAGCAATGTCCCTTTCCCCCCCCTTCCCCCGGCTCAGACGCGGCCTTTGAGCTTCCCAGCAGGTTTTTTAACGCGGCGCCCGGCCTCTCTTTTGCCTTGCAGGGGCTCCTCCCGGATAGAGGAGGCATGCGACATCTACGCCCGAGCAGCCAACATGTTCAAAATGGCCAAAAACTGGAGCGGTGGGTACGAGCGCGCCCGCGGGCTCGTTCCCTGGGCCGGGGGTTGGGAGGAGCGACCCGCTCTGGGTCCGAAAGGCCGGTGCGGGCTCGGTTTAGCTCGGTTTGGGGCAGGGTAACCTGCTCGCGGCCTTCTCTCCCCCTCTAAAACGGTTCGGAGGACGCTCCTGAGCTTCCCCTCTCCCCCTGCAGCCGCAGGGAACGCCTTTTGCCAGGCGGCGCAGCTCCACCTGCAGCTGCAGAGCAAGCACGACGCAGCCACCAACTTCGTGGACGCGGGCAATGCCTTCAAGAAAGCTGACCCGCAAGGTAAGAGCTCGGTTTCCCTCCAGCCTTTCCCGAGCTTGGGGGATCCTTCGGCCGCCCGAGGCCGGCCGGGAGGCAGGAGCACGGGGACGCGGCGGTGGGAGCCGACGAGCGCGGACCCTCGCGTTCAGGGCGCGGAGGAGGAGGGGAGGAAGGCCGGCCTCGCTGCCGCCGCCCCGGGGCCGGATCCGCTCGGCTCATTTTCAGAGAAGATAACGAAATAACCCGAGGAGAAAACGAATTTAATCCCGTGGAGGGATTTGCTTAATCTCCCAGAGATTTATGTTCCGATGATCCGCCCGCGCTGCTCTCGACCTGCGTTGTCCCCCCCCTTGGGGCGGCTGCGCGAGCCCCCGTGCCGAAAGGCGCCCGCTCCCCCCGCCCCGGCGCGTCCGGGAAGGCGGAGGCCGAGCAAAAAAAGGGCAAAAAAAACCCCCCTAAATACACAGGAATTGGGTGCGGCGGACAGGGCCGCGCTCGCCGGCACCTTCCAGCAGGCGAGGTGTCCGCCGGGGGTGGCCGGGCGAGGCGAGAACCCTGCGGGTGAAACTTTTTTTTGGGGAGAAAACCGTGGTTTCAAGAGCAGGGGCCGTGCCCTCGTCCGCGGAGGCGCCCGGCAGCGGTCCCTGCCCTCGGAGCCCAGCGCTCGGGGTCGGCTGCGACGCGAGCTCGGGGTCCGGCCCCGCTGCCGCCCCTCCCACCTCCCCGGGAAGACGTGGCCGTTGACAGCTGTCAGTCAAACGGCAGCTCGGCTCCCTCGGCGAGCCTGCCAGCTGGGAGCAGCCGGAAAAAGATCCGTCTCCTGGAGCCTGGCATTTAGCTGCGGCACAGTTCCTCCCACGCCTCTTCGGGGACAGCGAGGGGAAGGCGCCTCCTCCCTGAAAACACGGCAAAACGCTGCGGTTTCAGCCCAAAAAGCGCTGCGGTTTCGGGCCTCGCTGGCCCGCGCCGCGTGCGACCGGCTGCGGTGGACCTGGGGGGTTTAAATCCCGCCATGGGGAGAGGCGGTGGGGACCCCTGCCTCGGCCCTGTGGGGCAGGAGGGGGGTCGCAGCAGGGGCTCGTCCCTTCGCAGCCTCTGCGTCCCAAAGGTTTCGGGGTCTCTCGAACGCCCCACGCTCCAAACAGAGGCCTTTCGGTGGGGGGAGCAACTCGCTCACACCTCTCGGCCCCGGGGTGGGGGGGCTGGGGTCTGCTTTTCGCTGCCCGCCTGCTCTGGGGGCCTCGGGGGGCGCGTCCCGCTGCCCCCCCCTCCGCCCCACAGCCGTTAACCGCCCCGCGTGCCCCTTGGCTTCGGCTAACCCCCGTCCGCCGCAGCGCCGCGGGTTCCCGGGCCTCCCGAACCCGCGGGGGGGGGGTCTGCGGTGGGAGACCCCCGCCCCGAGGCGGCCCTTGCGCCGCTTGGTGCCGAGCGGGTTGGCCCTCGGCCGCCGGCGCCGCGACGGGAGCCTTCGCTTTGCCCCCAGCGGCCGCCGCCCCTCGTGCGCTCCGAATTCCCCTCGAAGCCCGGACCCCCAGCGGCCTCCCCCGGCGCCGCTGTCGATCCCGGAGCCCCGGCGGCCTCCCCCTGGAGCCCCAGCAGCCTCCCCCGGCGCCGCTGTCGATCCCAGACCCCCGGCGGCCTCCCCCGGCGCCGCTGTCGATCCCAGACCCCCAGCGGCCTCCCCCTCGAGCCCCAGCAGCCTCCCCCGGCGCCACTGTCGATCCCAGACCCCCAGCGGCCTCCCCCTCGAGCCCCAGCAGCCTCCCCCGGCGCCACTGTCGATCCCAGACCCCCAGCGGCCTCCCCCTCGAGCCCCAGCAGCCTCCCCCAGCGCCACTGTCGATCCCGGACCCCCGGCGGCCTCCCCCCGGAGCCCCGGTGGCCTCCCCCGGCGCCGCTGCTGATCCCGGACCCCCGGCGGCCTCCCCCGGTGCCGCTGTCGATCCCGGAGCCCCGGCGGCCTCCCCCCGGAGCCCCGGCGGCCTCCCCCGGTGCCGCTATCGATCCCAGACCCCTGGCGGCCTCCCCCAGCTCTGCTGTCGATCCCGGACCCCCGGCGGCCTCCCCCGGCGCCGCTGCCGATCCCGGACCCCCGGCGGCCTCCCCTGGCGCCACTGTCGATCCCAGACCCCCGGCGGCCTCCCCCGGCACCGCTGCCGATCCCGTAGCGCGCTAGAGACGCTCCGCCGCTCCGGGGAGGCTGGGAGGGGGCGGCACACGACACCCCTCTTCCGAAAGGCCCGCGCTCACCCATCGTTCTCTTTCCAGAGGCCATCAACTGCTTGATCCGAGCTATCGAGATCTACACGGACATGGTAAGCCCGGCCGCGTTCCTCGGGAGGGAGGCTGGCGAGGCCGAAGGCTCGGACTCAGCTCGGGGCGGGGGTCTCGGGTGGTTTTTCTCCACGGGTGGGGGAGGACGGGGTTGAAACCAGCACCCGACGAGAGCTGGAGGCCAAGAGCCGGGGCCAAAGCCTTTCCCCGGGGCGCCCAAACCCCCTCGTGCTTCCAGGGGCGCTTCACCATCGCGGCCAAGCACCACATCTCCATCGCGGAGATCTACGAGACGGAGCTGGTGGACATCGAGAAGGTGAGGGGGGGGGGGCTCGGCCGGGCCGGGGGGCGCCGGGTCGCCCCTTCCCCCTCGGGGACGCGCTTCCTTCTCCCCCCCCACCCCAAACCTGCCCGCCGAGGCCTGCCCTTAAGCCCCAAAACACCGGCGACGCTTCGCCCCGGGGCGCGCCAGCCCTTGCGCAAACCCGGGACGACGCTTGGAACCGCCTTGACGCCGCGGTGAATATTGAAAAAAAGCCCCCAAACCCCCCGATTTTCGGGCCGGGGGGCGCAGGGAGGTTTCACCGGAGCCCGCTGAGGGAGGCAGCGACGGGCTCCGGCTTCCCGGGGGCTCGGGGCCGCCTCCGCGGGTGCCGCTCCGACTCCTGGCTCCGGAGTCTCGATGGGCTGGGGGCCTTTTTTTAATTTTTCCTGCGGAAGGGCAAAAAAAACCAGGTTTATTTTAAAGGAAAACAGGTTTCTACAGCCTTCATGGATCTAATTCAGGCTTCCGCTCGCTCCCGGAGTTAATTTAGGGCTGTTTTCAACTCTCCTGCCGCTCCCCCCGCCCCAATCCGACATCGGGGTTCGCCCCCCGGCCTCGGACGCCCGGCAAGCCTCCTCTTCCTCGGCGCCGACCCGCCGCGCTCCCCGGCAGCGAGACGATTCGCCTTCAGATGGAGCTGCCCCAGCGGGTCCCCGGGGCTGTTGGCAGGAGCCGGCTGCGAAACGCCCCCGCGGGCAGCCGGGAGCTGAGCCGCCCCCTCCAAAAAAGAAAAAAAATTAATAAAACGGGCTGAAAAAGAGGGAAATAAGCTTCCCCGCGGGGGAAGGGAGCGCAGCTTCGCCCACCCGAGGCAGCTGCGGCGCGCCGGGGCGCCGGCCGGCCTGGCACCTCGCCCTCCCAGTGCTTCCAGGGCGCTCGGCGGGGAGCTGCCGGCCGCGGCAGATGGGGGCGGGCGGGGGTCCTCCCGGCCTCTGCGCCGCCACGTGTTCCCTGTTCTTTAACATATTTCTCTCTTTTTTTTTTTTTCTTTTTTTCCTCTTTTTTTTTACGGCCCTGGCCGCGCGGACCCTCCCCAGGCCATCGCCCACTACGAGCAGGCTGCGGATTACTACAAAGGGGAAGAGTCCAACAGGTAGCGGCCGCGGGAGCTGCCGGTGCCGCGCCCCCCACCCCCCCTCCCACCCACCCCCCCAGCCCCGGCACGGCCCCACGAAACAGATGGTGGCCGAGTTTCTGCCTCCGAAGCAATTTCCCCCGCCCCCGCCCGCCCTCTGCGGCGAGCGTTGCCTTCGCTGCTGCCCGCTTCCGTCCTCATCCTCGCCTCCGGCTCCCCCGTCCCCTCCCCGAATGACTCTGGGGAGGCTCCAGACCCCCCTTCCCCTCCCCGAATGACTCGGGGGAGGCTCCAGACCCCCCTTCCCCTCCCCAAATAACTGGGGGAGGCTCCAGACCCCCCTTCCCCTCCCCGAATAACTGGGGGAGGCTCCAGACCCCCCTTCCCCTCCCTGAATAACTCAGGGGGAGGCTCCAGACCCCCCTTCCCCTCCCCGAATAACTCAGGGGGAGGCTCCAGACCCCCCTTCCCCTCCCCGAATAACTGGGGGTGGCTCCAGACCCCCCTTCCCCTCCCCGAATAACTCAGGGGGAGGCTCCAGACACCCCTTCCCCTCCCTGAATAACTCAGGGGGAGGCTCCAGACCCCCCTTCCCCTCCCCGAATAACTCAGGGGGAGGCTCCAGACCCCCCTTCCCCTCCCCGAATAACTGGGGGAGGCTCTGGGCGCTGCTGGGCTCCCCCGTGCCCAGCAGCTTCCCCCCGCCTCGGGGGGAACCCCAATTCCCGGTGCCCGGGTGGGGGCAGGGGGGGTCAGCGGCGCACACGGGGCTCCGCGACCCCCTCCCCGACGCGACCCCCTCCCCGCAGCTCCGCCAACAAGTGCTTGCTGAAAGTGGCCACTTACGCGGCGCAGCTGGAGCAGTACCAGAAAGCCGTGGAGATCTACGAGCAGGTCCGCGCTCCTCGGGAGGGGTCCTCGGCGCAGCCCCCCCACGTAACCCTGGGGGAGCCTCCGGACCCCCCTTCCCCTCCCCACGTAACCCTGGGGAGGCTCCGGACCCCCCTTCCCCTCCCCACGTAACCCTGGGGAGGCTCCGGACCCCCCTTCCCCTCCCCACGTAACCCTGGGGGAGCCTCCGGACCCCCCTTCCCCTCCCCACGTAACCCTGGGGGAGCCTCCGGACCCCCCTTCCCCTCCCCACATAACCCTGGGGAGGCTCCGGACCCCCCTTCCCCTCCCCACGTAACCCTGGGGGAGCCTCCGGACCCCCCTTTCCCTCCCCACGTAACCCTGGGGAGCCTCCGGACCCCCCTTCCCCTCCCCACGTAACTCTGGGGGAGCCTCCGGACCCCCCTTCCCCTCCCCACGTAACTCTGGGGGAGCCTCCGGACCCCCCTTCCCCTCCCCACGTAACCCTGGGGAGCCTCCGGACCCCCCTTTCCCTCCCCACGTAACCCTGGGGAGGCTCCGGACCCCCCTTCCCCTCCCCACGTAACTCTGGGGGAGCCTCCGGACCCCCCTTCCCCTCCCCACGTAACCCTGGGGAGGCTCCGGACCCCCCTTCCCCTCCCCACGTAACCCTGGGGAGGCTCCGGACCCCCCTTCCCCTCCCCACGTAACTCTGGGGGAGCCTCCGGACCCCCCTTTCCCTCCCCACGTAACTCTGGGGGAGCCTCCGGACCCCCCTTCCCCTCCCCGAATGACTCTGGGGAGGCTCCGGACCCCCTTCCCCTCCCCAAATGACTCTGGGGAGCCTCCGGACCCCCCTTCCCCTCCCCACGTAACTCTGGGGGAGCCTCCGGACCCCCCTTCCCCTCCCCACGTAACTCTGGGGGAGCCTCCGGACCCCCCTTTCCCTCCCCACGTAACTCTGGGGGAGCCTCCGGACCCCCCTTCCCCTCCCCGAATGACTCTGGGGAGGCTCCGGACCCCCTTCCCCTCCCCAAATGACTCTGGGGAGCCTCCGGACCCCCCTTCCCCTCCCCACGTAACTCTGGGGGAGCCTCCGGACCCCCCTTTCCCTCCCCACGTAACTCTGGGGGAGCCTCCGGACCCCCCTTCCCCTCCCCAAATGACTCTGGGGAGGCTCCGGACCCCCCTTCCCCTCCCCACGTAACTCTGGGGGAGCCTCCGGACCCCCCTTCCCCTCCCCAAATGACTCTGGGGAGGCTCCGGACCCCCCTTTCCCTCCCCGAATGACTCTGGGGAGGCTCCGGACCCCCCTTTCCCTCCCCGAATGACTCGGGGGAGGCTCCAGACCCCCCTTCCCCTCCCCGAATGACTCTGGGGAGGCTCCGGACCCCCCTTTCCCTCCCCGAATGACTCGGGGGAGGCTCCAGACCCCCCTTCCCCTCCCCAAATGACTCTGGGGAGGCTCTGGACCCCCCTTCCCCTCCCCGAATAACTCAGGGGGAGGCTCCGGACCCCCCTTCCCCTCCCCGAATGACTCTGGGGAGGCTCCGGACCCCCCTTCCCCTCCCCGAATGACTCTGGGGAGGCTCCGGACCCCCCTTCCCCTCCCCGAATAACTCAGGGGGAGGCTCCAGACCCCCCTTCCCCTCCCCGAATAACTCAGGGGGAGGCTCCAGACCCCCCTTCCCCTCCCCGAATAACTCAGGGGGAGGCTCCAGACCCCCCTTCCCCTCCCCGAATGACTCTGGGGAGGCTCCGGACCCCCCTTCCCCTCCCCGAATAACTCAGGGGGAGGCTCCAGACCCCCCTTCCCCTCCCCGAATAACTCAGGGGGAGGCTCCAGACCCCCCTTCCCCTCCCCGAATAACTCAGGGGGAGGCTCCGGACCCCCCTTCCCCTCCCCGAATGACTCTGGGGAGGCTCCGGACCCCCCTTCCCCTCCCCGAATGACTCTGGGGAGGCTCCGGACCCCCCTTCCCCTCCCCGAATGACTCGGGGGGAGGTGCGAGTGCCCCCTTGCCCCCCGCTCTCCCCCCAGGTGGGCACCAGCGCCATGGACAGCCCCCTGCTGAAGTACAGCGCCAAGGAGTACTTCTTCAAGGCCGCCCTGTGCCATTTCTGCATCGACATGCTCAACGCCAAGGTCGGGAAGGGGCAGGGGGGTGGGAAGGGGCTCAGCGGGGTCTTTCCCCCCCCCCACGGCCTCGCGGCGGCGCTGGTGTGCTCCAGATAAGCCCCCCGCCCGCCCCGGGGTCTCATCCCCCTCCTCGCCCCCTCCAGCTGGCCGTGCAGAAGTACGAGGAGATGTTCCCGGCGTTCACGGACTCGCGGGAGTGCAAACTGGTCAAGGTGGGCGGCGGGCGTCCCCCCTCCCCCCGCCCCGCCGGGGCCGGCAGCGCCCCCCCCCCACCAGCAAGGAGCCAGGGGACGCTTCTGGGGGCCTCCGGGCTCCTTTTGGGGGGCTCCGGGCTGCTTCTGGGGGGCTCCGGGCTCCTTCTGGGGGGCTCCGGGCTGCTTCTGGGGGCCTCCGGGCTGCTTCTGGGGGGCTCCGGGCTGCTTCTGGGGGGCTCCGGGCTGCTTCTGGGGGGCTCCAGGCTCCTTCTGGGGGGCTCCGGGCTCCTTCTGGGGGGCTCCGGGCTGCTTCTGGGGGCCTCCGGGCTGCTTCTGGGGTCTCTGGGCTCCTTTTGGGGGCCTCCAGGCTGCTTCTGGGGGGCTCTGGGCTCCTTTTGGGGGTGTCCGGGCCACTTTCTGAGGGTCTCTGGGCTGCTTTTGGGGGTCTCTGGCCTTGTTTTGGGGGTCTCCTGGCCACTTCCTGGGGATGCTCCGGGCTGCTTCCGGGCGGCTCCTGGCCTCTTCCGGGGGTCTCTGGGCCGCTTCTGGGGGGCTCCTGGCCACTTCCTGGGGGTCCTTGGTCTGCTTTTGGGGTCTCTGGGACGCTTTTGGGGGTCCCTGGGCCATTTCCTGGGGGTCCCTGGGCAACTTTCGGGGGTCTCCTGGCCACGGCGGCCTCTGCCCCCGCCAGCCCCATCCCCCGCCGCGCTCCAAACCTGTCCCCGAGGAGCGAAGCCAAAGCGAGGGGAGGTTTCGGGGCCGCCTTTGCCCTCTCGGGGAGCGGGGGGGGGTCTCCCCTCCCACGCCCCTCCCCCCACTGACCCCCCCCCTCCCCCCCCTTCCCTTCCAGAAGCTGCTGGATGCTCACGAGGAGCAGAACGTCGACGGCTACACCGACGCGGTGCGTGGAAGCGCGGGAATCTGCCCCAAAAAGGGAGGCGGAGCGGAGGCCCCCCCCCCCTCCCCCCCTGCCTTCCTCCCCGCTAACGCCCCCCCTCCTCTTCCTCTGCCCCCTCCCCCCAGGTGAAGGAGTACGACTCCATCTCCCGCCTGGACCAGTGGCTCACCACCATGCTGCTCCGCATCAAGAAAACCATCCAGGGCGAGGAGGAGGACTTGCGCTAGGCGCCCCCCACCCCCTTCCCCACCCCCCCCCCGGCCCCCTCTGCCCTTCTCGGGACCCCCTCCCCCCTCCCCAGATCAGCGCCCCTCCCCCCTTGTACATGGCCCCCCACTTCAGATATTTAATGGTGTAATATATTCCCTGGGAGCCCGGGTGTGAGCTCTCCCCTCCCCCCCACCCCGGGGGTGCCCCCTCCTCCGGCAGGGGGGTGGTGGGTGGGGTTTTGGGTGTCCCCCCTCCTCCGCGGGGGGGGGGGGGGTGAGGAGGAGGAGGAGGGGGGAGGCAGGCCTCTGCATGCGGCGGCGCGGGCGGCCGGGCTCCGCTGGCTGTAGCGCATCCTCGCAAAAGGCAAATAAAGCGTTGCATGAGCGTCCCCGGGGGGCTGCGACCCCCACCCACTCACCCCCAAATCACGGCTCTGGGGCTCTGCCTGCGCGCCCCCCACCCCACCCCGTTCCCCCACCCGCCCAAAGGTGACCCTGCCCTCAGCCTCCTTGGGACCCCCTGGGGGGTGGGGGGTCACTGTAGGGCTTGCACCCCCCCTCCAACCCCACCCTGGGGCCCTCCTGCCCCGGGGGTTCCCACGCTGCCCCCTCCCCCCCTCCCGCGGGGGTCCCCGCAGTAGCTGAAGCCACGCCCCGGGGTGGAACAAGCTCATAAGCCCCACCCCTCTCACTGAGGCCCCGCCCTGGGGGGGGCGGGATCCAACGCCACAACCCCACCTCTTCGTTGAGACTCCGCCCCCTGAGAGGCGCGGCCACAGCGCAAACCCCTCCCTCGGGGCGGGCGCGGCGTCGCAGCGGTGACGTCAGGCGGGCGCCGCGCCGCGGAAGGCCCCCGGGCGGCGGCGGCGGCGGCGGGGCGGTCCCGCGCGGTGCCGGTGCCCGGTGCCGCCATGGCGGGCCGGTGCCCGCTGGTTGAGGACAGCTTCAGCCGCTTGGCCTCGCAGAGCAACGTGTACGGGCTGGCGGCGCTGGCGGGCGGGGAGGGCCCCGGCGGGCTCCTGGCGGCCGCGCTGAAGGGCAAGGTCATCTACTTCCGCTACCACGACCTGCGGCAGCGGCTGCGGCCCGTCGCCAGAGAGCTGCAGTTCACCTACATCCCGGGTCGGGCTCGGGGGGGGCACAGGGGGAGGGCGGCGGGGTCCCAAAGGCTCGGGGGGAGGGGCTATGGGGGTCAGGGGTCATGAGGCGGGGCTATGGGGTTCGGGGAGGGGTCACAAAGGGGTTCGGGGAGGGGTCACAAAGGCTCGGGGGGAGGGGCTATGGGGGTCAGGGGTCATGAGGCGGGGCTATGGGGGTCAGGGAGGGGTCCCAAAGGGTCAAGGGGAGGGGCTATGGGGGTCAGGGGGAGGGGCTATGGGGGTCAGGCATCATGAGGCGGGGCTATGGGGTTCGGGGAGGGGTCACAAAGGCTCGGGGGGAGGGGCTATGGGGGTCAGGGGTCATGAGGCGGGGCTATGGGGGTCAGGGAGGGGTCACAAAGGGGTTCGGGGCGGGGTCCCAAAGGCTCGGGGGGAGGGGCTATGGGGGTCAGGGGTCATGAGGCGGGGCTATGGGGGTCGGGGAGGGGTCCCAAAGGGTCGAGGGGAGGGGCTATGGGGGTCAGGGGTCATGAGGCGGGGCTATGGGGGTCGGGGAGGGGTCCCAAAGGGTCGAGGGGAGGGGCTATGGGGGTCAGGGGGAGGGGCTATGGGGGTCAGGGGTCATGAGGCGGGGCTATGGGGTTCGGGGAGGGGTCACAAAGGGGTTCGGGGAGGGGTCACAAAGGCTCGGGGGGAGGGGCTATGGGGGTCAGGCATCATGAGGCGGGGCTATGGGGGTCAGGGAGGGGTCCCAAAGGGTCAAGGGGAGGGGCTATGGGGGTCAGGGGGAGGGGCTATGGGGGTCAGGCATCATGAGGCGGGGCTATGGGGTTCGGGGAGGGGTCACAAAGGCTCGGGGGGAGGGGCTATGGGGGTCAGGGGTCATGAGGCGGGGCTATGGGGGTCAGGGAGGGGTCCCAAAGGGTCGAGGGGAGGGGCTATGGGGTCAGGGGGAGGGGCTATGGGGGTCAGGCGTCATGAGGCGGGGCTATGGGGGTCAGGGAGGGGTCCCAAAGGGTCAAGGGGAGGGGCTATGGGGGTCAGGGGGAGGGGCTATGGGGGTCAGGCATCATGAGGCGGGGCTATGGGGGTCAGGGAGGGGTCCCAAAGGGTCAGGGGGAGGGGCTATGGGGGTCAGGGGGAGGGGTTTTGGGGTCAGGGGTCATGAGGTGGGGCTATGAGGGTTGGGGAGGGGTCACAAAGGGTCGGGGAGGGGCTGTGGGGGTCAGGGGTCATGGGGAGAGGTCACAAGGGGTCAGGGGATGAGAGGTTATGGGGTCAGGGGTCACAAGGAGGGGTTACAGGGGTCAAGGGTCATGGGGGTCAGTGTGCCTGTTCTCAGGGTCAGGGGTCAGGGACCAGAGAGAGGGCTTGGGGGCTCTTGGGGGGACAGGCCTGTGGGGGGGCCCCGGGGGGGGCTCTGGGGGGTTCTAGGGGTGCTCTGGGAGGTCCTGGAGGATCCTGGGGGTGCTCTGGGGGTCCCGGGGGTGCTCTGGGGCTCCCAGGGGGGCTCTGGGGGTCCTGGGGGGGGGCTCTGGGGCATCCCAGGGGTCCTCTGGGGGGTCCTGGAGAATCCTGGGGGTCCTCTGGGGCTCCGAGAGGGGCTCTGGGGGCTCCCGGGGGGCTCGGGGGGGCGGGACGCGCTCCCTGAGGGTCCGCCGCCGCAGTCGACGCCGAGATTGTCTCCATCGACTCGTTCCCGAAGTCGCCGCCGCAGCGCGGCCTCGTCGTCGGCATCACCTTCATCAAGGTACGGCCCCGAGGGGGCGGGGGGGGCCGGGGGGGGCCGGGGGCGCCTCCTCCCACCCCCTCTGCCCCCCCCAGGACTCTGGTGACAAGGCCAGCCCCTTCCTCAACATTTACTGCGACTACGAGCCCGGCTCGGAATATGACCTCGACTCCGTGGCGCGTAAGCGTGGCCCCCCCCGGGGTCCGTGTGTCCCCCCCCCAGGGCTCTGTGTGTCCCCCCCCCAGGGCTCTGTGCCCCCCCCAGGGCTCTGTGTCCCCCCCCCAGGCTCTGTGTCCCCCCCCCAGGGCTCTGTGTCCCCCCCCCCGGGCTCTGTGTCCCCCCCCAGGGCTCTGTGTGTCCCCCCCCAGGGCTCTGTGTGTCCCCCCCCCAGGGCTCTGTGCCCCCCCCAGGGCTCTGTGTCCCCCCCCAGGCTCTGTGTGTCCCCCCCCAGGCTCTGTGTCCCCCCCAGGGCTCTGTGTGTCCCCCCCCAGGGCTCTGTGTGCCCCCCCCAGGGCTCTGTGTGTCCCCCCCAGGGCTCTGTGTCCCCCCCCAGGGCTCTGTGTCCCCCCCAGGGCTCTGTGTCCCCCCCCCAGGCTCTGTGTGTCCCCCCCCAGGGCTCTGTGTGTCCCCCCAGGGCTCTGTGTCCCCCCCCCCCAGGGCTCTGTGTGTCCCCCCCAGGGCTCTGTGTGTCCCCCCCAGGGCTCTGTGTCCCCCCCCAGGCTCTGTGTGTCCCCCCCCAGGCTCTGTGTGTCCCCCCCAGGGCTCTGTGTGCCCCCCCCAGGGCTCTGTGTCCCCCCCCCCCAGGGCTCTGTGTCCCCCCCAGGGCTCTGTGTCCCCCCACAGGCTCTGTGTCCCCCCCCCAGGGCTCTGTGTCCCCCCCAGGGCTCTGTGTCCCCCCCCCAGGGCTCTGTGTGCCCCCCCCAGGGCTCTGTGTGTCCCCCCCCAGGGCTCTGTGTGTCCCCCCCAGGGCTCTGTGTCCCCCCTCCCAGGGTTGTGTGTCCCCCCCAGGGCTCTGTGTCCCCCCCCCAGGGCTCTCTGTGTCCCCCCCCAGGGCTCTGTGTCCCCCCCCCAGGCTCTGTGTCCCCCCCCAGGGCTCTGTGTCCCCCCCCCCAGGGCTCTGTGTGTCCCCCCCCAGGCTCTGTGTCCCCCCCCCAGGGCTCTGTGTGTCCCCCCCCAGGGCTCTGTGTGTCCCCCCCCCAGGGCTCTGTGTGTCCCCCCCAGGGCTCTGTGTCCCCCCCAGGGCTCTGTGTCCCCCCCCCAGGGCTCTGTGTGCCCCCCCCAGGGCTCTGTGTGTCCCCCCCCAGGGCTCTGTGTGTCCCCCCCAGGGCTCTGTGTCCCCCCTCCCAGGGTTGTGTGTCCCCCCCAGGGCTCTGTGTCCCCCCCCCAGGGCTCTCTGTGTCCCCCCCCAGGGCTCTGTGTCCCCCCCCCAGGCTCTGTGTCCCCCCCCAGGGCTCTGTGTCCCCCCCCCCAGGGCTCTGTGTGTCCCCCCCCAGGCTCTGTGTCCCCCCCCAGGGCTCTGTGTCCCCCCCCCCAGGGCTCTGTGTGTCCCCCCCCAGGCTCTGTGTCCCCCCCCCAGGGCTCTGTGTGTCCCCTCCCAGGCTCTGTGTCCCCCCCCCAGGGCTCTGTGTGCCCCCCCCAGGCTCTGTGTGTCCCCCCCCAGGGCTCTGTGTCCCCCCCCCCAGGGCTCTGTGTGTCCCCCCCCAGGCTCTGTGTGTCCCCCCCAGGGCTCTGTGTCCCCCCACAGGCTCTGTGTCCCCCCCCAGGGCTCTGTGTCCCCCCCCAGGCTCTGTGTGTCCCCCCCCAGGCTCTGTGTGTCCCCCCCAGGGCTCTGTGTGTCCCCCCCCAGGGCTCTGTGTCCCCCCCCCAGGCTCTGTGTCCCCCCCCAGGGCTCTGTGTGCCCCCCCCCAGGGCTCTGTGTGTCCCCCCCCCAGGGCTCTGTGCCCTCCCCAGGGCTCTGTGTCCCCCGCCCCAGGGCTCTGTGTCCCCCCCCCAGGGCTCTGTGTCCCCCCCAGGGCTCTGTGTGCCCCCCCCAGGGCTCTGTGCCCCCCCCAGGCTCTGTGTGTCCCCCCCAGGGCTCTGTGTCCCCCCCCCAAGGCTCTGTGTGTCCCCCCCCCAGGGCTCTGTGTCCCCCCCCCCAGGGCTCTGTGTCCCCCCCACCAGGCTCTGTGTGTCCCCCCCCCAGGGCTCTGTGTCCCCCCCCCAGGCTCTGTGTCCCCCCCCCGGCTCTGTGTCCCTCCCCAGGGCTCTGTGTGCCCCCCCCCAGGGCTCTGTGTGTCCCCCCCCAGGGCTCTGTGTGCCCCCCCCAGGGCTCTGTGCCCCCCCCAGGGCTCTGTGTCCCCCCCCCAGGGCTCTGTGTCCCCCCCCCAAGGCTCTGTGTGTCCCCCCCAGGCTCTGTGTCCCCCCCCAGGGCTCTGTGTGCCCCCCCCCAGGGCTCTGTGTGTCCCCCCCCCAGGGCTCTGTGCCCTCCCCAGGGCTCTGTGTCCCCCGCCCCAGGGCTCTGTGTCCCCCCCCCCAGGGCTCTGTGTGTCCCCCCCCAGGGCTCTGTGTGCCCCCCCCAGGGCTCTGTGCCCCCCCCAGGGCTCTGTGTCCCCCCCCCAGGGCTCTGTGTCCCCCCCCCAAGGCTCTGTGTGTCCCCCCCAGGCTCTGTGTCCCCCCCCCAGGGCTCTGTGTCCCCCCCCCAGGCTCTGTGTCCCCCCCCCAGGGCTCTGTGTGTCCCCCCCCAGGGCTCTGTGTCCCCCCCCCAGGGCTCTGTGTCCCCCCCCCCAGGCTCTGTGTCCCCCCCAGGGCTCTGTGTCCCCCCCCCAGGCTCTGTGTCCCTCCCCAGGGCTCTGTGTGTCCCCCCCCCAGGGCTCTGTGTGTCCCCCCCCAGGGCTCTGTGTGTCCCCCCCAGGGCTCTGTGTGTCCCCCCCAGGCTCTGTGTGTCCCCCCCAGGGCTCTGTGTGTCCCCCCCCAGGGCTCTGTGTCCCCCCAGGGCTCTGTGTCCCCCCCCCAGGGCTCTGTGTCCCCCCCAGGGCTCTGTGTGTCCCCCCCCCAGGGCTCTGTGTGTCCCCCCCCAGGGCTCTGTGTGTCCCCCCCAGGGCTCTGTGTCCCCCCCCCAGGGCTCTGTGTCCCCCCCAGGGCTCTGTGTCCCCCCCCCAGGGCTCTGTGTCCCCCCCCAGGGCTCTGTGTGTCCCCCCCCAGGCTCTGTGTCCCCCCCCAGGCTCTGTGTCCCCCCCCAGGGCTCTGTGTGTCCCCCCCCAGGCTCTGTGTCCCCCCCCAGGGCTCTGTGTGTCCCCCCCCAGGGCTCTGTGTCCCCCCCCCAGGGCTCTGTGTGTCCCCCCCCCAGGGCTCTGTGTGTCCCCCCCAAGGCTCTGTGTGTCCCCCCCCCAGGGCTCTGTGTGTCCCCCCCCAGGGCTCTGTGTGTCCCCCCCAGGGCTCTGTGTGTCCCCCCCCAGGGCTCTGTGTCCCCCCCCCAGGGCTCTGTGTCCCTCCCCAGGGCTCTGTGTGTCCCCCCCAGGGCTCTGTGTCCCCCCCCCAGGGCTCTGTGTCCCTCCCCAGGGCTCTGTGTGTCCCCCCCCCAGGCTCTGTGTCCCTCCCCAGGGCTCTGTGTGTCCCCCCCAGGGCTCTGTGTCCCCCCCCAGGGCTCTGTGTGTCCCCCCCCAGGGCTCTGTGTCCCCCCCAGGGCTCTGTGTGTCCCCCCCCCAGGCTCTGTGTCCCCCCCCAGGGCTCTGTGTCCCCCCCCAGGCTCTGTGTCCCCCCCCCAGGCTCTGTGTCCCCCCCCAGGGCTCTGTGTGTCCCCCCCCCAGGGCTCTGTGTCCCCCCCCCAGGCTCTGTGCCCCCCCCAGGGCTCTGTGTGTCCCCCCCCAGGGCTCTGTGTGTCCCCCCCAGGGCTCTGTGTGTCCCCCCCCCAGGGCTCTGTGTGTCCCCTCCCAGGCTCTGTGTGTCCCCCCCCAGGCTCTGTGTGTCCCCCCCCAGGGCTCTGTGTCCCCCCCCAGGCTCTGTGTCCCCCCCCAGGGCTCTGTGTCCCCCCCCAGGCTCTGTGTCCCCCCCCCAGGCTCTGTGTCCCCCCCCAGGGCTCTGTGTGTCCCCCCCCCAGGGCTCTGTGTCCCCCCCCAGGCTCTGTGTCCCCCCCCCAGGGCTCTGTGTCCCCCCCCAGGCTCTGTGTCCCCCCCCCAGGCTCTGTGTCCCCCCCCCCAGGGCTCTGTGTGTCCCCCCCCCAGGGCTCTGTGTGTCCCCCCCAGGGCTCTGTGTGTCCCCCCCCAGGGCTCTGTGTGTCCCCTCCCAGGCTCTGTGTGTCCCCCCCCAGGCTCTGTGTGTCCCCCCCAGGCTCTGTGTCCCCCCCCCAGGCTCTGTGTCCCCCCCCCAGGGCTCTGTGTCCCCCCCCCAGGCTCTGTGTGTCCCCCCCCAGGGCTCTGTGTCCCCCCCCAGGCTCTGTGTCCCCCCCCAGGCTCTGTGTCCCCCCAGGCTCTGTGTCCCCCCCCAGGCTCTGTGTCCCCCCAGGGCTCTGTGTGTCCCCCCCCCAGGCTCTGTGTCCCCCCCCAGGGCTCTGTGTGTCCCCCCCCCAGGGCTCTGTGTCCCCCCCCCAGGGCTCTGTGTGTCCCCCCCCCAGGGCTCTGTGTCCCCCCCCCAAGGCTCTGTGTGTCCCCCCCCCAGGGCTCTGTGTGTCCCCCCCCCAGGGCTCTGTGTGTCCCCCCCAGGGCTCTGTGTGTCCCCCCCCCAGGCTCTGTGTCCCCCCCCAGGGCTCTGTGTCCCCCCACAGGCTCTGTGTCCCCCCCCCAGGCTCTGTGTCCCCCCCCCAGGGCTCTGTGTGTCCCCTCCCAGGCTCTGTGTGTCCCCCCCCAGGCTCTGTGTGTCCCCCCCCAGGGCTCTGTGTCCCCCCCCAGGCTCTGTGTGTCCCCCCCAGGGCTCTGTGTCCCCCCCCAGGCTCTGTGTGTCCCCCCCAGGGCTCTGTGTGCCCCCCCCCAGGCTCTGTGTGTCCCCCCCCCAGGGCTCTGTGTGTCCCCCCCCCAGGGCTCTGTGTGTCCCCCCCAGGGCTCTGTGTGTCCCCCCCCCAGGGCTCTGTGTGTCCCCCCCAGGCTCTGTGTGTCCCCCCCCCAGGGCTCTGTGTGTCCCCCCCAGGCTCTGTGTCCCCCCCCAGGCTCTGTGTGTCCCCCCCAGGCTCTGTGTCCCCCCCCAGGGCTCTGTGTCCCCCCGGGGGACGCGGCGGGTGCCGGGGGGGTCTCGGATCGATGCCCCCCCCGCTGTCTCCCCACAGAGAGCTGCCTCAACCTGGAGCTGCAGTTCACCCCCTTCCAGCTGTGCCACGCCGAGTGCGTACCCCCGCGCCCCCCCGCGCCCCCCGGCACCCCCCGCGCCCCCCGGCACCCCCTGCGCCCCCCGACGCCCCCCGCCTCCCTCCCGCAGGGTCTGCGTCGGCGGCAGAACCGAGACGGTGTTTCTGCTGAGCGGGAACGACCCCTGCGTCCACCTGTACAAGGAGGTGAGCGGAGCCTCCCCCGCCGCAGCGCCCGCCCGCCCCGCTTTGCCCCCATTGCCCGCCTTTCTGCCCCGCTTTTCACGGTTTTTCCCCACTTTTCCTGCTTTTTCCCCACTTTTCCTGCTTTTTCCCCGCTTTTCCTGCTTTTTTCCTGCTTTTTTCCCGCTTTTTTTCCACTTTTCCTGCTTTTTTCCCCACTTTTCCCACACTTCCCCCCACTTTTCCTGCTTTTTCCCCACTTTTCCTGCTTTTCCCCCGCTTTTCCTGCTTTTTTCCTGCTTTTTTCCCACTTTTCCTGCTTTTTTCCCACTTTTCCTGCTTTTCCCCCCACTTTTCCTGCTTTTCCCCCGCTTTTCCTGCTTTTTTCCTGCTTTTTTCCCGCTTTTTTCCCACTTTTCCTGCTTTTTTCCCGCTTTTTTCCCACTTTTCCTGCTTTTTTCCCGCTTTTTTCCCACTTTTCCTGCTTTTCCCCCTGCTTTTCCTGCTTTTCCCCGGCTTTTCCTGCTTTTTTCCTGCTTTTTTCCCACTTTTCCTGCTTTTCCCCCCGCTTTTCCTGCTTTTCCCCCACTTTTCCTGCTTTTTTCCTGCTTTTTTCCCGCTTTTTTCCCACTTTTCCTGCTTTTTTCCCGCTTTTTTCCCACTTTTCCTGCTTTTCCCCCTGCTTTTCCTGCTTTTCCCCGGCTTTTCCTGCTTTTTTCCTGCTTTTTTCCCACTTTTCCTGCTTTTTTCCCACTTTTCCTGCTTTTTTCCCGCTTTTTTCCCACTTTTCCTGCTTTTCCCCCTGCTTTTCCTGCTTTTCCCCGGCTTTTCCTGCTTTTTTCCTGCTTTTTTCCCACTTTTCCCGCTTTTTTCCCACTTTTCCTGCTTTTCCCCCTGCTTTTCCTGCTTTTCCCCCGCTTTTCCTGCTTTTTTCCTGCTTTTTTCCCACTTTTCCTGCTTTTTTCCCACTTTTCCTGCTTTTTTCCCACTTTTCCTGCTTTTCCTCCCGCTTTTCCTGCTTTTCCCCAGCTTTTCCTGCTTTTTTCCTGCTTTTTTCCCACTTTTCCTGCTTTTTTCTCCGCTTTTCCTGCTTTTTTCCCCACTTTTCCCACACTTCCCCCCACTTTTCCTGCTTTTTTCCCACTTTTCCTGCTTTTTTCCCACTTTTCCTGCTTTTCCTCCCGCTTTTCCTGCTTTTCCCTGGCTTTTCCTGCTTTTTTCCTGCTTTTTTCCCACTTTTCCTGCTTTTCCCCCCACTTTTCCCCCACTTTTCCTGCTTTTTTCCTGCTTTTTTCCCACTTTTCCTGCTTTTTTCCCACTTTTCCTGCGCTTTTCCTCCCGCTTTTCCTGCTTTTCCCCGGCTTTTCCTGCTTTTTTCCTGCTTTTTTCCCACTTTTCCTGCTTTTTTCTCCGCTTTTCCTGCTTTTTTCCCCACTTTTCCCACACTTCCCCCCACTTTTCCTGCTTTTCCCCCACTTTTCCTGCTTTTCCCCCGCTTTTCCTACTTTTTTCCTGCTTTTTTCCCCACTTTTCCTGCTTTTTTCCCCGCTTTTCCTGCTTTTTTCCTGCTTTTCCTGCTTTTTTCCTGCTTTTTTCCCACTTTTCCTGCTTTTTTCCCCGCTTTTCCTGCTTTTTTCCTGCTTTTTTGCCCACTTCTTGCTTTTTTCTCCACTTTTCCTGCTTTTCTCTCCACTTTTCCTGCTTTTTTCCTGCTTTTCCTACTTTTTTCCCACTTTTTTCCCTGCTTTTCTGGCGTTTTTCCCCGCTTTTCCCACTTTTTCCCCACTTTTCCTGCTTTTTCCTCAATTTTCTTGCTTTTTTTCCTGCTTTTCCCACTTTCCCCCCCACTTTTCCCACTTTTTC
>NC_087543.1:125489-148997 GCF_963921805.1 Phalacrocorax carbo | reverse complement strand
CAAAACCCCCATCCCCAGATCCCAAACCCCCGCCAAGGATCCAGAGCTTCCATCTATGGGATCCAGAACCCCCATCCCCAGGACTCAAACCCCCACCAAGGGCCCCAAACCCCCGCCGTTTCAGGGACCCAAACCCCTCCCCCACCGACCCCAGCACCCCAAACCCCCATCCCCAGGACTCAAACCTCCACCTGGACCCCAAACCCCCACGTTTCAGGGCCCCAAAACCCTCCCCCACCGACCCCGGCACCCCAAACCCCCATCCCCAGGACCCCAAACCCCCACCAAGGGCCCCAAACCCCCGCCGTTTCAGGGCCCTAAAACCCTCCCCCACCGACCCCGGCACCCCAAACCCCCATCCCCAGGACCCCAAACCCCCACCAAGGGCCCCAAACCCCCACCGTTTCAGGGACCCAAAACCCTCCCCCACCAACCCCAGCACCCCAAACCCCCCTCCCCAGGACTCAAACCTCCACCTGGACCCCAAACCCCCGCCAAGGACCCCAAACCCCCGCCATTTAGCGACCCAAAACCCTCCCCCACCGACCCCAGCACCCCAAACCCCCCTCCCAGGACTCAAACCTCCACCTGGACCCCAAACCCCCGCCAAGGACCCCAAACCCCCGCCGTTTCAGGGCCCCAAAACCCTCCCCCACCGACCCCAGCACCCCAAACCCCCCTCCCCAGGACTCAAACCTCCACCTGGATCCCAAACCCCCGCCAAGGACCCCAAACCCCCGCCGTTTCAGAGCCCCAAAACCCTCCCCCACCAACCCCGGCACCCCAAACCCCCCTCCCCAGGTCCCAAATCCCTGCCAAGGATCCCAAACCTCCGACCTCAGGATCCCAAACCTCCACCCGGATCCCAAACCCCCACCAAGGACCCAAACCTCCCCATTTCAGGGACCCAAAACCCTCCCCTCCACCGACCCCGGCATCCCAAACCCCCATCCCCAGGAGTCAAAACCCCACCAGGATCCCAACCCCTGCCAAGGATCCAAAATTTCCATCCCCTGGGATCCCAAATTCCCTGGTATCCCAGACCTCCGACCTCAGGATCCCAAACCCCCGCCAAGGGCCCCAAACCCCCGCCGTTTCAGGGACCCAAAACCCTCCCCACCGACCCCGGCACCCCAAACCCCCATCCCCAGGACCCCAAACCCCCACCAAGGGCCCCAAACCCCCCGCCGTTTCAGGGCCCCAAAACCCTCCCCCACCAACCCCAGCACCCCAAACCCCCCTCCCCAGGACTCAAACCCCCGCCAAGGAACCCAAACCCCCACCAAGGGCCCCAAACCCCCACCGTTTCAGGGCCCCAAAACCCTCCCCCACCGACCCCAGCACCCCAAACCCCCCTCCCCAGGACTCAAACCTCCACCTGGACCCCAAACCACTGCCAAGGACCCCAAACCCCCGCCGTTTCAGGGCCCCAAACCCCTCCCCCACCGACCCCAGCACCCCAAGCCCCCCTCCCCACCCCAGCGAAGCCACATCACCGCCGCCGTACCCGACTCGATTTTGTTCAGTATGGTCCTCGCGCATTTCAAGAAGGCTTCCTCCACGTTCTCCCCCGTCAGGGCGCTGGTCTCCAGGAACATGAGCTCTGGCGAGCACCAAGGGCTCGTCACCCTCCGCCGCCGCGAGCCCCGGGACGGCGGCGGGAGCCGCCGCGTCCCCCCGCGCCCCCTCACCGTTCTCTTGGGCGAAGCGCGAAGCCTCCAGGAACGTCACCTCCCGGTCGGCGTCTAAGTCTTTCTTGTTCCCGCAGAGGATGATGACGATGTTGGGGCTGGCGAGGGTGCGGGCGTCCGTCAGCCAGTTGGTCAGAGCGTTGTAGGTCTCCCGGCTGGATGGGGAGGAAGAGGAGGGTGCGGGGATGTTGCTGAGCCCTGATTTTCCTTGTTATCGAGGAATTTTGGGGAGGGGGGGGGGAAAAGGGAGGGGTGCGGATGCTGCCACCCACCTGGTGATGTCGTACACGAGGAGCGCGCCGGCAGCGCCCCGGTAGTAGCTTCTAGTCACCGACCTGAGCGGGGAGGAAGAGGGTTAGAGCAGAGGGAACTCCCCCTCCATCCCCGGACCCTCGGGGTTTGGGGGGGGCTGGGGGCTCCTGGCGCTGCCAGGGAGGCGGGAGGAGCCCCGCAGCCGAGCCTGGCGGGGATAGGACTGGGCTTAAACCGGCGTCTTTTAATTTAGGAGCCTCGCCTCAGGCAAAGGAGCCGGTATTTATTTCGCCCCCGGTTCGCCGAGGGGGTTAAGCTCGGCTTTACAACGGGACCTGGGTAAGCGGGACCCCCGGGGCGAGGCGATTCCACGCGGTCCCGTCCCGACACCCCCTAAAGATGAGCCGCCGGCAGGGCCCAGGGGGGCGACGGCTCGTGCCGGGAGCAGCGGGGCCGGGGCAGCCGTCACCCCCCGCCCAGACCCCGCACCTCGAACTCTGTGGGTGGTTTTGGGCTCCCCCGAGAAGGGTTTTGAGGGGGTGAAGGGTCTGGAGAACGAGTCCCGTGGGGTGAACGCGCCGGGGGAGGTTTAGCTTGGCTGCCAGGAGGAATTGCGTCGCCCGGAGGGGCGGCGGGGATCGGAACGGGCCGTCCTCGGAGGGTCTCGGGGCCGCGCTTTAGCGCCAGGACTCGACGTTAAGGGTCTTTTCCAACCCAAAGCGCCCGCTTTCGTTTCGGAAAAGGGTTTTAAAAATCCAACAAGAAGGTCGAAAGGCCAGAGACGGTCGAAGGTTCTTTTTTCCGGCCCCCTCCCCACCCTTTACCTGAACCTCTCCTGCCCGGCCGTGTCCCAGATCTGCAGCTTCACCGTCTTCCCGCCGACGTTGACGACTTTGGAACCAAATTCCACCCCGATCGTGTGGTTCGAATCCTGTTTAACTACGGGGGAGGTGGGGGGGGGGGTGGGGGGGAAAGAGAGGGTGCCCGACGCGTTACCGGCCGGCCCCGCCGCAGCTCCTGGGGAAACCCCGGCAGGATTTGGCCACCCGGACCCTCTCCCCGGCGATTTCGCCAGCGGACGGGAAAGGGAACCCGCGGAGGTGCCCGGCCTCGCGCTGCCGAGTGAGCCGGGTCAAAGCCTCCCACCCCCCCCCCACCCCCCCCCCATTCCAAACCTGAAATCTGGGGGGGAGAGAGGGGCAACCCCGGGGGGCAGGGGGGGGAGAGAGGGGGGCAACCCCGGGGGGCGGGGGGGGGAAGAGAGAGGGGGCAACCCCGGGGGGCGGGGGGGGGAAGAGAGAGGGGGGGGGAAGAGAGAGGGGGGGGAAGAGAGAGGGGGGGGAAGAGAGAGGGGGGGGGAAGAGAGAGGGGGGCAACCCCGGGGGGCGGGGGGGGAAGAGAGAGGGGGGCAACCCCGGGGGCGGGGGGGGGAAGAGAGAGGGGGGGCAACCCCAGGGGGCGGGGGGGGAAGAGAGAGGGGGGGCAACCCCGGGGGGCGGGGGGGGGAAGAGAGAGGGGGGGCAACCCCGGGGGGCGGGGGGGGGAAGAGAGAGGGGGGGCAACCCCAGGGGGCGGGGGGGAAGAGAGAGGGGGGGCAACCCCGGGGGGCGGGGGGGGAAGAGAGAGGGGGGCAACCCCGGGGGGCGGGGGGGGGAAGAGAGAGGGGGGGCAACCCCGGGGGGCGGGGGGGGGGAAGAGAGAGGGGGGCAACATCGCAGGGCGGGGGGGGGGGAAGAGAGAGGGGGGCAACCCCGGGGGGTGGGGGGGGGGGAAGAGAGAGGGGGGCAACCCCGGGGGGTGGGGGGGGGGGGAAGAGAGAGGGAGGCAACATCGCAGGGCGGGGGGGGGGGGAAGAGAGAGGGGGGCAACCCCGGGGGGTGGGGGAAGAGAGAGGGGGGCAACATCGCAGGGCGGGGGGGGGGGAAGAGAGAGGGGGGCAACCCGGGGGGCGGGGGGGGGGGAAGAGAGAGGGGGGCAACCCGGGGGGCGGGGGGGGGGGAAGAGAGAGGGGGGCAACCCCGGGGGGCGGGGGGGGGGGAAGAGAGAGGGGGGCAACCCCGGGGGGCGGGGGGGGGGGGAAGAGAGAGGGGGGCAACCCGGGGGGCGGGGGGGGGGGGGGCAACATCGCAGGGCGGGGGGCGGAGAGAGAGGGGGGCAACCCCGGGGGCGGAGAGAGAGGGGGGCAACCCCGGGGGGCGGGAAGTGGGGCAAAATTCCAGCATTTTGCAGCAAAACTCTATTTACCCACCAAAGAATCAAGGATTTTCCCCCCCGGCGCTGGCAAGGAAGGGCCGACGCTCCAAAATATCAACTAAAAACCTGCTTTCGCCCCCCCGCACTGGCAAAGAAATATTTCAGCAGCGTTTTCCCGCAGCCCAAGAGACGGATCCGGTGGGGAGAGACCCAAACCAGCAGCGATTACACCCAAAATAACCCAACTCACATTTGTTTTCAATGAACTGATGGAGGAGGCAGGACTTCCCCGTGCCGGCGCTCCCGATCACGAGGAACTTGAAGAGAAAATCTGAAAAGGAGGATTAAAACGGGAAAAAATAAGGGGTTTTTACGCTCGAGGTGCGTTGGGGGGCGGCGGGATGGGGTGGGAATGGGGGCGGGGGGCCGTGGTTGCCCCCGCGGAGGGGAGCGATTTCGTGCCTGGCTCCGCTCCCTCCTGTTCAAACGCAGCCAAAACCACCCCAAAAACACCCTCCTCGAGACCCTCCCCTTCAAACGCAGCCAAAACCACCCCAAAAACCCCCTCCTCGAGACCCTCCCCTTCAAACGCAGCCAAACCACCCCAAAAACCCCCTCCTCGAGACCCTCCCCTTCAAACGCGGCCAAAACCACCCCAAATCCCCTCCCCGACACCTCCCCTTCAAACGCGCCAAAACCACCCAAAAACACCCTCCCTGAGACCCTCCCCTTCAAATGCAGCGAAACCACCCCAAATCTCACAGACATTGGGTGTCACCTCCCAGGATGGGGGTCCCAGCGAACCACCCCTATAGGGACCCCCCCGTACTGTCCCCTACCCCACACAGGGCCCCGCAGACCCCTATACAACCCACAGACCCCCTATAGGGACCCCCACACTCTCCATCCTATCCCATACAAGGGCCCACAGACCCGCAACAGGGACCCCCATACACTCCCCCCTATCCCACACAGGGGTCCACAGACCCCTATAGAGCCCAGTCCCCCCAAAGGGCACCCCAGAAATCCCACATCCCATACAGGGTCCCCAGACCCCCTATAGGGACCCACACACACTCCCCCCCATCCCTCACAGGGGCCCCACAGACCTCTATAGAGCCCACAGAACCCCTATTGGGACCACCACACACTCCCCCCCATCCCACACAGGGGCCCCCAGACCCCTATAGAGCCCACAGACCGCCTATAGGGACCCCCATACACTATGCCCCCAACCCACACAGGGGCCCCCAGACCCCTACAGAGCCCCCAGACTCCCAAAGGACCCCCACACACTCCCCCCACATCCCACACAGTTGCCCCCAGACCCCCATAGAGCCCACAGACCCTCTATAGGGACCCCCCCACACTCCCCCGCCACCCCACACAGCTGCCCACAGACCCCCTATATGGACCACCACACAGTCCCCCCATCCCACACAGCTGCCCCCAGACCCCCATAGAGCCCACAGATCCCCTATATGGACCACCACACACTCCCCCTCATCCAACAGAGTTGCCCCCAGACCCCCATAGATACCACCACACACTCCACCCCCAACCCACACAGGGGCCCCCAGACCCCTATAGAGCCCCCAGACTCCCATAGGACCCCCAGATACTCCCCCCCATCCCACACAGTTGCCCCTAGACCCCCATAGAGCCCACAGACCCTCTATAGGGACCCCCCCACACTCACCCCCATCCCACACAGGGGCCCCACAGACCCCCTATAGGGACCCCTGCACACTACCCCCATCCCACACAGGGGGCCCCAGACCCCTACAGAGCCCAGAGACCCCCTATTGGGACCACCACACACTCCCCCCATCCCACACAGGGGCCCTCAGACCCCTATAGAGCCCACAGACCACCTACAGGGACCCCCATACACTATGCCCCCAACCCACACAGGGGCCCCGCAGACCCCTATAGAGCCCCCAGACCCTCTATAGGGACCCGCACACACTCCCACCCATCCCACACAGGGGCCCACAGACCCCTACAGAGCCCACAGACTCCCATAGGACCCCCAGATAATCCCCATCATCCCACACAGTTGCCCCCAGACCCCCATAGAGCCCAGTGCCCCCAAAGGGCCCCTCAGACATCCCACAAAGGGGCCCCCCACATTCTCCATAGGACCCCTAGACCCACTAAAGGGCCTCCCAGACACCCCCCCATGCCACACAGGGGCCCACAGACCCCTATAGGGCCTGGTCCCCCCAAAGAGGGCCCCAGAACCCCCACATACACACAGGGGCTCCCCACACTCTCTCTAGGACCCCTTGACCCCGTAAAGGGGTCCTCAGACCCCTCCCCCACCCCACACAGGCCCTCTAGGGCCCACAGATCCCCTATAGGACCCCCCAGATACTCCCTCCTCATCCCACACAGTGACCCCCTATAGTGCCCCCACAGACATCCCCCATCCCACACAAGGGCCCCACACATTCCCTATAGGGCCCCCAGACACCCCCATCCCACATAGTGGCCCCGCACACTCCCCATAGGGATCCCCAGCCCCTCCCCACCATCACACACAAGTGCCCCCAGACCCACTTAGGACCCTACATACACCCCCATCCAACAAAGGGGCCCCCATCACTCCCTATAGTGCCCCCACCCACACAGAACCCCCAAGATCCTCCACAGGGCCCCCAGGTACCCCCCCATCCCACAGAGGAGCCCAACACACCCCCTATAGGGCCCCCAGACCCCCCATCCCATACAAGGGACCCTCAGACTCTCCCCCATCCCACACAGTGGGCTCCCACACCCCTATAGGGCTCGCCAGACTCCCCTTCATCCCACACAGGGACCCTCCCCAGCCCCTATAGGGCCCACAGACCTCCTATAGGCCCCCCCCCATACACTCCCTCATCCCACACAGGGGGCCCCCAGACCCCTACAGGGCCCCCCAGACTCCCCCCTTCCCACACAGGGACCCCCCCCGACCCCTATAGGGCCTCCTAGACTTCCCTCCGTCCCACACAGGGGGCCCCCAGACCCCTATAACCCCTCCAGACATTCCCCCATCCCACATAGGGACGCCCCCAAGCCCCTATAGGGCCCACAGACCCGCTATAGGCCCCCCCCAGACTCACCCCCATCCCACACAGGGGCCCCCCGAGCCCCCCCAGCCCCGACACCCCCCCAGACCGGCCGGAACCCCTCCTGAGCCCCCCCCCCCCCCAGACCCCACCGTAGGTCTCGGACATGGCTGGAGCCGCCGCGCCGGGCCGGGCCGGGCCCCGCCGCTCCTGCCGCCGCCGAGCCCTACGGAAGGGAGCGGGCACAATATGGCGGCGCCCAGGAAAGCCGCTTCCGGGTCCCGCGCGCCTGCGCGGCGAGGGGAAGAGGCGGGACCACCAGGAGAAGGGCGGAGCTTGCAATGGTGAAAGAGGCATGGTCAAGGCGTGTGGGCGGATGTAGTGGGCGGAGCTAGAAGGGCGCCAGGATTCTCGGTCCTAAAGTCCCGCCCGGCCCCGAAACCGCTCGGTGTTCCCCAGACCCGGGACCCCTCCCAACCCCCCGTAGCCCCGGGGGCCGCCCCAAACCGCCCCCCAAGCCCCGGGAACCCTCTTTCAAGACCCCAAACGCCCACAGCTCCGGGGTCCACCAGCCCTAGGGAACCCCCCCAACACTCCCAGCCCCGGGGTCCTTCAAGCCCCAGGAGCCCCCCCGGGTCCCCCAAGCTCCGGGGACAGCCCCAAACGGCACCTCAAGGCCCCAGGAAACCCCCCTCAAGCCCCCAAATGCCCCCAACCTTCGGCCCCCAGTCCTGAGGATCCCCCCAAGCCCCCAACCCCTCCCCAGCCCCGGAGGCCCCCCATCCTGGGGACGAACCCGTCCCCAACCCTCCCCTCAAGCCCTGTGGACCCCCCCCAAGCCCCCAAACGGCCCCAGGGACCCCACCAAACCCTTCCAGTCCCTAGGTCCCCCCAGTCCTGAGGACTCTCCCCAACCCCCCAAAACCCCACAGCTCCAGGAACACACCCCTCCAGGCCCCAAATGCCCCCAGCCCCAGGGTCCCCACAAGTCCCAGGGACCCTGCTAAGCCCCCAAAACCCCCCAGCCCCCAAGAAACCCCAGCCCTGGTCCCCCCAGCCCCAATCCCCCCCAAATCCACAGGCCCACCCCCACCCCAGCAGCACAGAATACGAGTGGTGGGACAAAGGGGGGTTTATTTTTTGGGGAGGGGGGACACGGGGAAAGAGGCTCCAGGTGCAATGTCTGCAGAGAGACCCTGGGTACAATGCTGAGGGGGGGGCCCAGACCCCCCCAGACACCCCGGGGGGGCAAGAAAAGAGGGGGTGGGGGGCAAAAGAAGAGGAGGGGACGAAGGGTCGGCCGCCTCAGGGCAAACTTACCTTCGGGGAGGGAGGGATGGGGGGAAAGGGAGGGGCTGGCGGGAGGTGTTTGGGGTGCTGAGGGGGTTTTGGGGTGCTGGGGGGAGTTTTGGGGTGTGTGTGTGTGTCACTTTTTGGCGAAGGAGATTTTCATGGCATTGTTTTGGGTGATTTTAAAACCCTGGAGGGCATCACGGGCGGCCCCCGCCTGCACCTCGTTATCGAATTCCACGAAGGCAATGTCGTGTCGACCCGGCACCAAGCGCACCTCCTTGAAACCGGGGAACCTGGAGGGATTTAGGGGGGGGGCACAGCCATTAGTGGGCCCCCCCCAAATCCCCTCAAGTCTCCCCAAACTCCCCCAGCCCCCCCCAAACCGGCCCAGAGCTCCCCACAAACACTCACTGATTGAAAAGCATGGAGAGCATCAGCTCGTTGGTCTCCTCAGGCAGGTTGGTGAGGAAGAGGATGTGATTTGGGGGGTTCTCCGAGAGCTGAGGGGGAGGGAAAAAGGGGGTGTCATCTCTGATGAGAAGCGGGGAGCCCCCACATCCCCCCCCAAATGCTCACATACCCCCCAAAACGCCCACGTCCGCTCTTCCACCCCAACCCACGTGCAAATTGGGATTTTAAATTTTTTTTTTTAGATTCTGCGGCTTTTTTGGGGGAGAAAATGGGGGTACCCCGGTACTCACCGGCTGCGAGGGGGGCATCTGGCCCGGCATCACCTGCTGGGGGGGCATGGCTCCCGGTGGGATCCCCCCCGGAGTCATACCGGGTGGCGGGATCATCCCCGGCGGAGGCATGTAGGGAGGTTGCCCCGCCATGTGGTGCATCATGCGGGGCGCCTGGTTCATCGGCGGCATTCCCTACGGGATAAAACCGGGATAAAAAGGGGCTCGGCGCCCCCCAAAACTCCCCACGGCCCCCCCAAACCCCACCCCAACTCACGGGAACGGCTCCCTGAACGCCGCCCGCCGCCGGCGTCCCCGTCCCGGCTCCGCTTTTCTTCGCCGCCGGCGCGTCTTGACCTTTAGGTTTCCTTTTTTCTCGTTTACGGTCTCGTTCCACGAAAGTTCCTTTCATTTTAGCGATGATATCCGAATCCGTCTTGGCGTATTGGATCCGCTACGGGAGAAGCCGGGGGTGAGCGGGAAGGGTTTTGGGGGGGTTTCCCCGGGGGTTTTGGGGCCGGGGTCTCACCATGGGTTTGTCGTAGAAGGGGAAGCCCTGCATGGAGCGGAGGGCGTTGGTGGCACTGCTGATCTCCTTGAAGATGACGAAGGCTTGACCCCTCATCTTCAAACTACGGGACACCAAAATATCCAGGATTTGCCCGAATTGGGAGAAAATGGCGTAGAGGGATTTCTTCAGCTCTGAGAAAAGAAACAAGAGGATGAGGGCGAGCGGGGAAGAAGGCAAGACCCCCCTGTGACCCCCCCCTCCCGAAGCCCCTCACCATCTTTCTTGATCTTCTCGTTGAGGTTGTTGATGTAGATGGTGTGGTTGGGGCGCGCGTCCTGCACCGCCATGTCGGGGGGAGCCCCCTGCCTGCGGGGGGAGAGGGGGGTCTGAGGGGGGCTAGGGAGCAGCTGGGGGGTGTTTAGGAGGGGCTGGGGGGGGGGTCTGAGGGGCTAGAAGGAGTCGAAAGGTCTGGGGGGACTACCAAAGGGGCAGCTGTGGGGTTTTTGGGAGGGGCTGGGAGGTGGCTGGGAGGGGTCTGGGGGCACTAGGGGGTGTCTTGGAGGGCCTGGGGGGGTCTGAGGGGGCTAAAGGGCAGCTGGGGGAGGGGCTGAGAGAGGGCTAAGGGGGTCTGGGGGGCAGCTGGGGAGCAGGGAGTCTGGGGGGGCTAAAAGGTGGTTAGTGAGGTCTGGGGGGGCTATGGGGGATCTGGAGGGAACTGGGAGGGGACTGGGGCGATTGAGGGGGCTAGGGGGGCAGGGGGTCTGGGAGGACTCGGAGGGGGCTACAGGGTGGCTGGGGTGGGTCATGGGGGGATAGGGTGTGGCTAGCGAACTGGGGGGGAGCTAGGGGTCGGCTGGGGGGGTCTGGGGGGTGGCTAGGGAGGGCTGGGGGCGCTAGGGGGCAGCTGGAGGGGCCAAGAAGGGATCTGGGGGGACTAGGGGGGTCTGGGTGGGGCTGCCCCCCTTTACAACCCCAAGGGCCTACTCGGGGAGGGAGGACCCCCCCCAGCAGAGGGGAGGGGAGGAGGGGTGGTATCGGGGGGTGCGTACCCCAGAACCCCGGTAAGGAAAGGGTTAACGACCCTCCCCCCCCGGCCCCGCTACGGGAGGAGTTAATCCCCCGCGGGGTTGGCTCCACATGGGTCCCCCCGCCCCGTGAGGGCTCCTTATTAGGGACGGACACCCCCGAACCCCCCCGGGACCCCCCAAAACCACCCCGGGCCCAGCGCGGCCCCTCACCGCCCGCCGCCGCCTCAGCCGCGTGCGCCTCCTCCAACCAGCCAATAGCCGCGCAGAACCGGGCCCTTCCGCCCGCCCACACCCCACTCTCTCCAATCAGAGCGAGGCGTGTGCCGGCACGTTGACCAATCAGAGCGAAGGCGGCCTAACCGGCCTAACCGGCGGCGGGAGAGGGAAAACCTCTGACCTCCGACCCTTCCGCCGCGCCGCCCCGGTGACCTTTGACCCTGGCGGAGGGCATGGCCCAGCCCCCCCCGCCGCCGCCGCCCCCCCCGCCGCCCCCCCCGGCCCCCCCTCCCCCCGGCCGGGTCCTACGGGATGCGTTAGAGCGGGCGGGGGCGGCGCTGGGCGGGGGCGGCGGCGTCCGGGAGCTGCTGCGGCGGCGGCGGGAGAGGTGGGGGGACCCGGGGGGTCTGGCCTAACGCGGGGGCGGGGGTGTCTTGGGGGGGGGGTTATGGGCCCCGTCTGAACTGGGAGGGGTCCTGGGTCCGGTGTGAGCCGGGAAGTGGGGGTCTTAGGTCCGGTCTACGTTGGGGGGGGAGGATCCGGGGGAGGTCCGGGGGGGGTCCTGGGCCCGGTCTAACTAGTGGGGGGTCCCGGGGATGTCGTGGGCCCGGTCTGACCTGGGGGGTGGTCCTGGGGGGGGCCTGGGCCCGGTCTAACTCGGGGTGGGGGAGGGGCCTGGGCCTGGTATAACGTGTGTGTGGGGGTGGTATCCTCGGCCCAGCCTAAACTAGGTTCTGGGAGTTCTGGGTGGGGTCCTGGGGGTCCCAGGGGGGCCCTGGGCCCGGTCTGAGCTGGGAGTGGGGGTCCTGGGGGGGTCCTGGGCTTGGTCTAACCAGGGGGCGGTGGTCCTGGGCCTGTTCTAACTGAGAGGAGTGGTCTAACTGGGGGTGTCCTGGGCCTGGTCTAACTGGGGGTGGGGTGGGGTCTCCGGGTGGTGTCCTAGGCCTGGTCTGAACTGGGGAGGGTCCCCTCCTCCGTCCTGGGGGGCTCCCAGTTCCCCCTGAGCATCCGTTGCCCCCTCCCCCAGCTTCAGCGGCCCCCTAAAATGGCTCCTCTTCCACCGCCCGGCACCCCCGCTCATCCAGGATGGACCCCAGTAAGTTTTGGGGAGGGGGGTGGCGGACTTTTGGGGTGCTGCTGGCCCCCCCCTCACTCCATATGTGTGTCCCCCCCCCAGGTGCGGGCTGGTGGCCCTATGGATGGCGGCATCGCTGCTGGCCCCGACCCACGGCGTGGGGCTGGGGGAGCTGGTGGAGGCGGCGCGGGCTCGGGGCTTCACCGCCCGCGGCGAGATGTTCTCAGGTATTTTTGGGGAGGGGTTGAAAGGGGACACACACACCCCTTTTTTTGGGGTGTGGGGGTATCCCTGTGCCTCCTCCCCCACCCATTTTGTCCCCGCAGCAGCTGACATGGCGATGCTGGCCCAGGAGCTCTTCCCGTGTCGCGCCGAGCTGCTTTCGGGGGGTTTGGAGGGACCCAACCGCCCCCGCGTCCTGCGGCACCTTGTTTCGGGGCTCCCCCTCCTCGTCCCGTATCCTCCTGGCATTATGTTTTTAGGGGGGGGGGGGACACACCCACCCCGTTTCACCCCATAACACCCCCCTTAACATCACCGCAGCTACGACGAGGACAGCAACCACGAGCCGTGCCGCCGCCGCGGCCACAAAGCACACTGGGCCGTGCTGACAGGTAACGGGGGGTCACCCTGAATTTTGAGGGGGGTCACCCTGGTTTTTTGAGGTCACCAGGGTGTTTGGTGGTGGTGGTGGGGTGTCCAGGGGTGACGCTGCCCCCTCCCCAAGGTGTCATGCTGGGTATCCGGAGCGCGACGTTGAGCCCGACGTATCGGCAGGACCCCGAAATCCCCAACCTTTTCCACCCGCCTCCATTTTGGGGGGAACGTGATGTTTTGGAGGGGGTGGAATTACTATTTGAGGGGGGGGATTTATTTGGGGAGGGGGTTGAGGGGGTGCTGGTGCTGGCACAGCAGGGGAAGAGCCCCCGCTGCCAGCTTTGGGGGTTCGAGGGGCTCCACGACAGCAACGCCCAGCTCGGGGAGCTGAGCCCCCGGCGGGGGGCGGACGGCCATCACTACGTGGTGCCGCCGGGGGGGCTGGGGGCCGGCCTGCGGGGGAGGGCCGTGCTGCTGCACCCCCCCAATAAACACCTTTAATTTTGGGGGATGGGTTTGCTGTTTTGGGGTGAACTTGTGGTGTTTGGGGTGGTCCCTGAAGGGAGGGAGGGGGCTGCTCCCCTCCCCTGCAGGGGCTCCTGGGGGTTGGGGGGGTCTGGGGGGGAGGTTCTGGGGTGCTCCCATGGGATGGGGGCATCCTGGGGGGCTTTGGGGTCCCCCTCCATTGTGTGTGGGGTGTTGGGGGTGGTCTGGGGGCCCCCCGTTGATGGGGGATTGGGGGGGGGGTCTGGGGTCCCCCCTGTGGGGTGGGTGGTCCAGGGGGGTTTTGGGGTCCCCTTCTCGCGTGGGGGGTCCTGGTGGGGGCTCTAGCATCCCCCCGTGGGGTGGGGGGGTCTCGGGGGGGGCTTTGGGGTCCTGGTGGGGGACTATGGGGTCCCTTCGTTGGATGGGAGGATCCCAGGGTTGGTCCGTGGGGGCTTTGGGGTGCCCCCGTGGGGTGGGAGCGATCTCGGAGGAGCTTTGGGGTCCCCCTGGGGGTCCCCAAGAGAAGGCACACGGGAGGGGTGTGCGTGGGAAGGAGCCTATCTGCGCATGCGCGCTCCCGTTGTGGGCGGTGCCTCTGCGACCGCCCCACCCCTCCCATTGGCCGGCGGCGGAGGAAGGGCGTGGCCGCAGACCCGGAAGCGGCGAGATGGCGCGGAGCGGGGCTGACCCTATCGGGGGCTCCTCTACCCTTTGACCCCTCCCGGTTACCGGCGGCCGTGACCTTTGACCCCCCCGCCAGTGCCCCTTAGCCCCTCATCACCATGGCGACGACCCTGCGCGGCCTGCACCGGGCCGGGGCCCTGCGGGGGCTGACGGCCGAAGAGGTGCGGCGGGCGCGGGAGGCCCGGAGCCCCCCGGACCCCCCCCGGCAGAAGGTGAGTGTATTTGGGGGTGGGGGGCACGGCCTCGGGGACCCCCACCCCTCCCCTCCCCCCGGGACCGCACCCCAACCTAATCCCCCCGTCCCCAGCTCAGCGAGAGGGCCCGGGAGCGGCGGGTGCCCGTCTCCCGCCTCGGGCGGCTGGCCAGCTTCGGAGGTATGGGGTGGGGGGGGCGGCGGGACCCCCACCCGGGTCAGCCGGGGGGGAGGGAATGGGGGGGCGGGACCCCCACCCGGGTCAGCCGGGGGGGAGGGAATGGGGGGGCGGGACCCCCACCCGGGTCAGCCGGGGGCGGGGAATGGGGGGGCGGGACCCCCACCCGGGTCAGCCGGGGGCGGGGAATGGGGGGGCGGGACCCCCACCCGGGTCAGCCGGGGGGGAGGGAATGGGGGGGCGGGACCCCCACCCGGGTCAGCCGGGGGGGAGGGAATGGGGGGGCGGGACCCCCACCCGGGTCAGCCGGGGGGGAGGGAATGGGGGGGCGGGACCCCCACCCGGGTCAGCCGGGGGCGGGGAATGGGGGGGCGGGACCCCCACCCGGGTCAGCCGGGGGGGAGGGAATGGGGGGGCGGGACCCCCACCCGGGTCAGCCGGGGGCGGGGAATGGGGGGGCGGGACCCCCACCCGGGTCAGCCGGGGGGGAGGGAATGGGGGGGCGGGACCCCCACCCGGGTCAGCCGGGGGGGAGGGAATGGGGGGGCGGGACCCCCACCCGGGTCAGCCGGGGGCGGGGAATGGGGCGGCGTCAGGACCCCCACCCGGGTCAGCCGGGGGGTGGGGGACGGGGCGGCGGCGGGACCCCCACCCGGGTCAGCCGGGGGGTGGGGGACGGGGCGGCGGCGGGACCCCCACCCGGGTCAGCCGGGGGGTGGGGGACGGGGCGGCGGCGGGACCCCAACCCGGGTCAGCCGGGGGGTGGGGGACGGGGCGGCGGCGGGACCCCAACCCGGGTCAGCCGGGGGGTGGGGGACGGGGCGGCGGCGGGACCCCCACCCGGGTCAGCCGGGGGGGGGGACGGGACAGGGCTGAGCCGTTGGAGAGGGTGGAGGAGGAGGACTGGGGGTGTCTCCTGGGGGGTGAGCTCCTGGACCCCTCATTTTTCCCCCTCCCGGGGTGTCCCCCTCCCCTTTCCCGGTGTCCTCCCCCACCACCGATGTCCCCCCCTCCCCAGGACTGGCCCTGGGGCTCGGCGTGGGGACCCTGGCCCAGGCGGCGCGGGCGAGGCTGAGCGGCGAGGGCAAACCCGAGGGTAAGGATGGGAATATTTTGGGGAGGGGGGTGGGGGGTGAGATGGGTCCTGCTCTTCCCATGCCCCATTTTTTAGGGTGGGGGGTGGGCTCGCCCCATCTGTGACCCCCCTCCCCATCGTCCCGCAGCAGCGGGCTCCCCGCTGGACTCCGGCCCCCTCCTCTCGGAAGCCAACGCCGAGCGGATCGTGGCCACGCTCTGCCGGGTGCGGGGGGCTGCCCTCAAGCTGGGGCAGATGCTCAGCATCCAAGGTGGGGACCCCCTCCCCCCAAACCCTGGGGATACCCCCACCCCTGCCCAGGGCACCCCAAGGGGGTAGGACAACCTTGGGGAGACTCTGGGCTGGGGTTGAGGGGGGCTTTGGGGGTCCCAGGGCGCTGGGGTTGGGGCGGGGTGTGGTGGTCCCGTAGCTCTGGGGTGGTGTTTTGGGTGCCCAGTGTGCTGGGGGTGGGGTCAGGGGAGATCTGGGGACCCTGGGGTGCTTGGGCTGGGGTTTGGGGGTCCCGTGGCTCCAGGGTGGGGCTTGGGGGTCCTGCGGTGCTGGGCCTGTGGCCAGGGGAAGATATGGGGGTACCAGGGTGCTGGGGTTGGGGTCCTGGGGGAATGTGGGGGTGCTAGGGCTAGGATTGGGGTGGGGTTTGGGGGGCCCAGGGTGCTGGGGTGGGATGTGGGGGTCCCAGGATGCTGCGGCTGGTGCTTTGGAGGGGATATGAGGGTCTTAGGGAGCTGGGGCTGAGGTTTGAGGGTGCTGGGGCTGGGGTTGGAGTGGGGTTTGGGGGTCCCAGAAGGGATGGGGTGGGTTTGGGGCTCCTAGGGTGCTGGGGGCGGTTGGGGGTGGGATGTGGGGGTCCCAGGGGTGCTGGGGCTGGAGTCAGGGCAGGTTTGGGTCTCCCAGGGCTCTGAGATCTGGTGGGGGGGGTGGTCCCAAGCCCTGGGGCTGGAGTCAGGGTGGGGTTTGGGGGTCCTGGGGGTGGGCTGTGGGGGACCCACAGCTTCGGGGTGGGGGTGTTGGGGGGTCCCGGCCCCCTGACACCCCCCATCCCGGCAGACACCAGCTTCCTCAGCCCGCAGCTGCAGCGGATCTTCGAGCGCGTCCGGCAAAGCGCCGACTTCATGCCGCGCTGGCAGACCACCGTGAGCGCCTTTTGGGGGGTGGGGGGGGGCTCTGTGTGTGTTTGTGTCACCCCGTTGGGTTTCGGGGGGGGGTGGGGGTGGGAGAGCGGGTCTGGGGGTGTCGGCTGAGCCCCCTCCCCATCCTGCAGCAAGTGCTGGCGGAGGAGCTGGGCCCCGGCTGGCGGGAGAAGATGGCAGCGTTCGACGAGACGCCGTTCGCCGCCGCCTCCATCGGGCAGGTGCACCTCGGGGTGCTGCGGGACGGCACCGAGGTGGCCGTGAAGATCCAGGTGAGCCCCGGAGAGGGGTGTTTTGGGGGTGCATGGGAGGATTTTGGGAGTGTCCCCCCCCAAATATGCTCCCTCCCCGGTTTTCCCGCAGTACCCCGGGATCGCCCGGAGCATTCGCAGCGACGTGGATAATCTCCTCTCCTTACTCAAAATGAGCGTGGCGCTGCCGGAGGGTGAGCTGCACCCCCCCGACTCCTCCAGGAGAGGGGGTGACACCCCCAAATCCTCTGGGGGTGGTCCCCTAAATCCCTTCCCCCCCCCCCCTTTTTTTCCCCAGGCCTTTTTGCCGATAAAACCCTTCAGGTCTTGCGGAGGGAGCTGGAGTGGGAATGCGACTACTGCCGGGAAGCCGACTGCGCCCGGACCTTTAGGTGCGGTGTGGGGTTTTGGGGGGTTTAAAGGGAGTTTGGGGGGTGCAGGGGGATTTTGGGGGGGGTCCCCACGCCCACCTAACACCCCTCCCTCCCCATTCCAGGCGTCTCCTTCGGGACGACCCCTTCTTCTCGGTGCCGCGGGTAGTGGACGAGCTGACGGCGTCCCGCGTCCTCTCCATGGAGCTGGGGAGCGGCGTCCCCCTCGACCGGTGCCGGGATCTCCCCCAGGACCTGCGGGACGAGGCGAGTCACCCCTGGGTGAAGTTGGGGGGGCCTCTGCACCCCGTTTTTGTCCCCCCTCTTTGTCCCCTAACCCTGGGTACCCCCAGATCTGCGCCAACCTCCTGCGCCTCTGCCTCCGGGAGCTTTTCGAGTTTCGCTTCATGCAGACGGATCCCAACTGGGCAAATTTTCTCTACGACGCCCAAAGGCACCGGGTGAGCAGTCGGAGGGGGCCCCCTGCGCCGTAGGGGTCCCCCCAAAACCAGCCCCCTCACCCCAAAAATCCCCCTGAGCACCCATATCCCATCCCCCCGCCCTTTTCTAGGTGACTCTGTTGGATTTCGGGGCGAGCCGCTCCTTCGACAAGGAGTTCACAGACCATTATATCGAGGTAC
The DNA here is from genome assembly GCF_963921805.1 of Phalacrocorax carbo. Classification (NCBI taxonomy): domain Eukaryota; kingdom Metazoa; phylum Chordata; class Aves; order Suliformes; family Phalacrocoracidae; genus Phalacrocorax; species Phalacrocorax carbo. Next base: position 131,378 of record NC_087543.1, on the reverse strand, counting down.
GGGGTGCGGGGGGGAGGTGTGTACCCTGTTTCCCACGCCCCAAATCTGTTTCCCACGCCCCAAATCTGTTTCCCACGCCCCAAATCTGTTTCCCACGCCCCAAATCTGTTTCCCACGCCCCAAATCTGTTTCCCACGCCCCAAATCTGTTTCCCACGCCCCAAATCTGTTTCCCACGCCCCAAATCTGTTTCCCACGCCCCAAATCTGTTTCCCACGCCCCAAATCTGTTCCCCTTTTCCAGGTGATCCGAGCCGCGGCCGACGGCGACCGGACCAAGGTGCTGCAGAAATCCCGAGACCTCAAATTCCTTACGGGTTTCGAGACCAAGGTGAGGGTTTTGGGGGAGCGGGAGCGCCCCCTTCCCTTTTTTGGGGCGCCCCCCTCTCTTTTTGGGGCCCCGCCTCCCTTTTTGGGGGGCGCTCCCTTCCTCTGGGGGTGTCCGTCCCCTCCCTCACCGCTCGCCGTCCCGTCGCAGGCGTTCGAGGCGGCCCACGTAGACGCGGTGATGATCCTGGGCGAAGCGTTTTCGGGGGGGCAGCCCTTTGATTTCGGGGGGCAGGGGACGGCGCGGCGGGTGCAGGCGCTGCTCCCCGTCATGCTGCGGCACCGCTTGGCCCCCCCCCCCGAGCAAACCTACTCCCTCCACCGTAAAATGGCGGGGGCTTTCCTGGCCTGCGCCCGCCTCGGGGGGCCGCGTCCCCTGCCGCGACCTCTTCGAGGAGCGCTACGCTCGCTATTGGGACCCCCCCCAAAATCGGGGAGAACCCCGCTCAAATCGGGGATGCACCCCCACAACCGGGGGGACCCCCACCCTGAGGCTGTTCCCTCCCCCCCCCCCCAAATAAAGAATGGATTGCCCCTAAATGGGTGCTGGGACTTTGGGGGGGGGGTGGAAACCCCTCTCTCTGGGTATGGGGGTGGGTTTTGGGGTGGGGGGTGTCCTCGGGAGGGGTGGGTTATGGGGTAGGGGTGGGGTGTCAGTTTTGGGGTGAGAAGTCGCGTTTTTGGGGCGTGGGGAGTTAGTTTTGGGGCAGAAGGTCCTGTTTTTGAGGTGAAGGGGTTAGTTTTGGAGTGGGGGGGCTTAGTTTTGGGGAGGGTGGGGTTAGTTGCAGCGTGGGGGGTCCTGGTTTTGGGGTGAGAGGTCCCATTTTTGGGGTGGGGGGGGTTAGTTTTGGGGCAGAAGGTCCTGTTTTTGAGGTGAAGCGGTTAGTTTTGGGGGGGGGGGGCTTAGTTTTGGGAGAGGGTGGGGTTAGTTGCAGCGTGGGGGTCCTGGTTTTGGGGTGAGAGGTCCCATTTTTGGGGTGGGGGGGTTAGTTTTAGGGGCAGAAGGTCCTGTTTTTGAGGTGAAGGGGTTAGTTTTGGAGTGGGGGGGCTTAGTTTTGGGGAGGGTGGGTTAGTTGCAGCGTGGGGGTCCTGGTTTTGGGGTGAGAGGTCCCATTTTTGGGGTGGGGGGGTTAGTTTTGGGGCGGAAGGTCCCAGTTTTGGGGTGGGTGGGGTTAGTTTTGGGTGTGAGAGGTCCTGGGTTTGGGGTAGGTGGAGTTAGTGGTCCCATTTTTGGGGTGTGGGGGGTTAGTTTTGGAGCAGAATGTCTCATTTTGGGGTGTGGGGGGTTAGTTTTGGGGTGGAAGGTTCCATTTTTGGGGTGGGGGGTTAGTTGCAGGGTGGAAGGTCCCAGTTTTGGGTGGTAGGGCCATTAGTTTTGGGGTGGGAGTCCCGGTTTTGGGGGTAGGGGTTTAGTTTTGGGCAGAAGGTCCTGGTTTTGGGGTGAGAGGTCCCGTTTTTGGGGTGTGGGTGGGTTACTTTTGGGGCAGAAGATCCGGGTTTTGGGGTGGGAAGGTTAGATTTGGGTTGGGGGTCCCGGTTTCGGGGTGTGGCTGGGTTAGTTGGGGGGGGGGGGGCTTTTCTCTGTGGGTGGGACCTGGCGGAGAGGGCGGGGACAGCAGGGAGGGAGGGTGTGGCTAATCTGCATATTCATGAGCCCACCAGCCAATGGCTGCGGGGCCGCGCCGGTCTCACCCGGCCTCGTCGGGGAGGGAGGGGTTTGATGCCGCATTTGCATACCGTGGAGGGGCGGGGCCATAATTGCATATTCATGAGTGGGCGGGGAGCGGCAGGCGCGTGCGTGGAGCCCTATAGCCGCAGCCCCGGGGCCGAGCGGAGCCGAGCGGGGGCCGAGCGGGGCCGAGCCCCGGGCGCGGCGGCGGTAAGGGGGCGGCGGGGGGGGGGGGGCGGTGTGGGGGGGGACGACACGGGACCCCCGGGGGCAGGGGGGGCAGCGGGGGCCCGGTAGGGTGCCGTTTCCGCGCCCCCCACCCTCCCCGCGGTCCGTGCCCGGCTGCTCCGTCAGGGCGGGACCCCCGTGGTGGGGGAGGGGGGGGGGGGAATACCCGAGACCCCCGCGGGGTCCCCGTTATGGGGGGACACACACACAAGTGGGACCCCGTGGCCCTGGTGGGTGCGTGGGGGGGTGGTGCACGGGGGCAGCCCGTCACCCTCCCGGGGCTCCCCTGGGTCACTGGGGGCTGGCGTAGGGAGGGGACCCCCGGGAGAGGGTGTGGGGGCGTTCCCACGAGGGTCGGGGTTCCCCCTTCCTGCACTGCGACCCAATGTCCCCTACAGCGTCTCCAGGCTCCCCAAATATTGGGGGGGGGGGGGGGGCGATTATAATGGGGAGGGGGTCCCAGGTCAGCTGCTGAAATCAAAGCGGGGGGCAGGAGCCCCCCCCCCCCCCCCCAAACCCCCGCCCTGGAGGCGCCGGCCCTGGGGAAGGACACAGACACCTCCCCCACCGGGGCTGGGGGTGGGGGGTCCTGAACCCCCGGTGCCCCCCCCCCAGGGGCGGGGGGCAGCGATGCACAAGCTGCGGCAGAGCCTGCGTCGGAAGCAGCCGCCCCCCGTGCCCGAGAGCGGCGCGGGCCGCACCAGTGGCAGGCGGACGAGGAGGCCGTGCGGCGCGGGCGGTGCGGCTTCCCCGTGCGGGTGAGCGGGCCGGGACCCCCCGCTGGGACCCCCCCGGCCAGAGCGACCCCTCCGCTGGGAACCCCCCCCTTTCCCCCCCCCCCCCAACCAGAGCGACCCCCCCTTCCCCCCAGCCAGAGCAACCCTCCCCGCTGGGACCCCCCCCCAGCCAGAGCGACCCCCTCCGCAAGCCAGAGCACCCCCCCGCTGGGACCCCCCCCAGCCAGAGCGACCCCTCCCCATTCCAGAGCACCCTCCCCGCTGGGACCCCCCCCGGCCAGAGCGACCCCTCCGCAAGCCCAGAGCACCCCCCCCGCCTGGGACCCCCCCCCTAGCCAGAGCGGACCCCTCCCCAGCCAGAGCACACCTCCCCGCTGGGACCCCCCCCGGCCAGAGCGACCCCTCCGCAAGCCAGAGCACCCCCCCCGCTGGGACCCCCCCCCAGCCAGAGCGACCCCTTCCCCCAGCCAGAGCACCCTCCCCGCTGGGACCCCCCCGGCCAGAGCGACCCCTCCGCTGGGAAACCCCCCCCCCCCCAACCAGAGCGCACCCCTCCCCGGTGGGACACCCGCCCCCATCCCGAGCATCCCCCCCCGCTGAGACCCCTCCGCAAGCCAGAGCGACCCCCCCGCCCCAGCCGGAGCGACCCCTCCGCTGGGAAACCCCCCCCCCGCCCAACCAGAGCGACACCCCTCCCCGGTGGGACACCCGCCCCATCCCGAGCATCCCCCCCGCTGGGACCACCCCCCAGCCAGAGCGACCCCTCCGCTGGGGACCCCCCCCCCCCTTCCCCCCCCCTCAACCAGAGCGACCCCCCCCTCCCCAGCCAGAGCACCCCCCCGCTGGGACCCCCCCCCAGCCAGAGCGACCCCTCCGCAAGCCAGAGCACCCCCCCGCTGGGACCCCCCCCCCAGCCAGAGCGACCCCTCCCCAGCCAGAGCAACCCCCCCGCTGGGACCCCCCCCAGCCAGAGCGACCCCTCCGCAAGCCAGAGCACCCCCCCGCTGGGACCCCCCCCCAGCCAGAGCGACCCCTCCGCAAGCCAGAGCACCCTCCCCGCTGGGACCCCCCCCAGCCAGAGCGACCCCTCCGCAAGCCAGAGCACCCCCCCGCTGGGACCCCCCCCCCCCAGACAGAGCGACAACCCCTCCCCGGTGGGACCCCCACCCCATCCCGAGCATCCCACCTGCTGTGACCCCCCCCCCCCAGACAGAGCACCCCTCCCCGCTGGGACCCCCACCCCATCCCGAGTATCCCCCCAGCTGGGACCCCCCCCCCAGCCAGAGCACCCCTCCCCCGCTGGGACCCCCACCCCATCCTGAGTATCCCCCCAAGCTGGGACCCCCCCTAGCCCGAGCAATCCCCCCTGCTGGAACCCCCATGCCGGGACCCCCCTTGCCAGGACCCCCCTGCACCCAGAGTACCCTGTGCTGGGACCCCTTGTGCTGGGACCCCCCGTACTGGGTGTGTGTCCCCACCCCAGACCACCCCCTGTGCTGGGACCCCCCCACACCCGGACCACCCCCTGTGCGGGGGATGCCTCATCCTGGGACCCGCCCCCCCACCCAGAGCACCCCCAGTGCTGGGGACCTCCCCCCCCCCACTGGGACCCCTCCATGCTGGGACCCTGCAATGGGCACCCCCACAGGGGCACCCCTCACTCCAGGACCCCCCCAGCTGGGACCCCCTGCATGTGGGGCTCCCCTGCATGGGATGGGTGCTCTGGGGTGGGGACAATGGGGGTGCTCCGGGGTGGGGATGCGGGGTACTCATGGGTCAGGGGTCCTCCGGGTCAGGATATGGGGGTGCTCCGGGGGTCGGGATATGGGAGTGCTCTGGGGTCGGGATATGGGGTGCTCCGGGGTCGGGATATGGGGGGGTGCTCTGGGGGTCAGGATATGGGGTGCTCTGGGGTCGGGATATGGGGGTGCTCTGGGGTCAGGATATGGGTGCTCTGGGGTTAGGGGTCCTCTGGGGTCGGGATATGGGGGAGCTCCGGGGTCGGGATATGGGGGTGCTCCGGGGTCAGGATATGGGGGTGCTCTGGGGTCGGGATAATGGGGGTCCTCTGGGGGTCAGGAAATGGGGTGCTCCGGGGTCGGGATATGGGGGTGCTCTGGGGTCGGGATATGGGGGTTGCTCTGGCGTCAGGATTATGGGGGTGCTCCGGGGTCAGGATATGGGGGTGCTCTGGGGTTAGGATATGGGGGTGCTCTGGCGTCAGGATATGGGGGTGCTCCGGGGTCAGGATATGGGGGGGGTGCTCTGGGGTTCAGGATATGGGGGTGCTCTGGGGTGGGATATTGGGGGTGCTCTGGGGTCGGGATATGGGGGTGCTCTGGCGTCAGGATATGGGGTGCTCTGGGGTCAGGATATGGGGGTGCTCCGGGGTCGGGATATGGGGTGCTCTGGGGTCCGGGATATGGGGGTGCTGTCGGGGTCAGGATATGGGGGTGCTCTGGGGGTCGGGATATGGGGGTGCTCTGGGAGTCAGGATATGGGGGTGCTGCGGGGTCAGGGATATGGGGGTGCTCTGGGGTCGGGATATGGGGTGCTCTGGGGTCAGGACATGGGGGTGTCTCTGGGGTCAGGATCATGGGGGTGCTCCGGGGTCGGGATATGGGGTGCTCTGGGGGGGTCGGGATATGGGGGTGCTCTGGGGTTGGGATATGGGGTGCTCCGGGGCTGTTCGGGCCCCCCCCAACGCGTGTCCCCCCCTCGCAGTACCTGGGCCACGCGGAGGGGTGGACGAATCCCGCGGGAATGCACGTCTGCGAGGAGGCCGTCAAGAAGCTCAAGGCGGTGAGCGCCGCCCCCCGCCCCCCCCCCGGATAATGGGTGGGGGGTCCCTCCGGGGGTTGCCACAACCCCCCTTTGACCCCCCCCCTCCCCCCCCAATTGCAGAGTGGCCGCAAAGCCGTGAAATCAGT